>NC_073302.1:265890730-266148230 GCF_027595985.1 Sorex araneus | reverse complement strand
GGCAGAGATAGAAAGAGGGAAGAAATGTGGGGCACAAAGTCATGGGGAAATATGTGCCGAACAGATGGAAATAAAAATTCTGAGAAAAAGTATGCTGTTCCTTAGGCCAGAGGTAATGGTGATACACAGTTGCATTCTGCTTAAACATCTGGATTCCCTGTTTAAAACCTGTTGGCAACAAGAGCTTGATGAAGCCTTTTGTAGCCTGTTGCATATTTAATAATTAACTTTTGTTAGTGGAGAAGAGAGGAAAGGAGAGGAGAGGGGAGAGGAGGGGGGAGGGGAAAAGAAAACTCAACTTCTATATCATAAAGTAGAAGTACATGAAAATGCCAGTGTCTCTCCCAAATTGTAATATAGTATAATTAGTGAACTAGGAAGCATGAGAGAAACACTTATTCAAAATATGCAGCTTTTGTTTTTCAGAGTAAAAGGGAAAAAAATGGGTGTGATTCAAATTCTACATTCTCACTGTTGTTACTAAACTGGTCGATTTTATTGGGTAAATATGGTTTTTTAGCTCCAGTATCCCCTAAGGTATTTTTCCAGTTGTAAATTAGTTGTTTTAAGTAAACTTTTGTAAATTAATAGTTGTTGAGTAAAGAATCTACTATACTCATTTTCAAAAGAAGTCAGTTATTTCAAGAACTTACCTTCAATGGTAAATATTTTGCTTCCGTTTGCAGAATGCAAAATTATTTCCTTGGATACATAAACACTTTATCCTCTCAGATGCACTACAGACATTTGTAACTATTACTAAATAAATTAAAGGGATACTATTGCAATGTTGTCTGATGATTGTAAATGCAAAGTGATAGACTGTTGCAATAAAAAATATATATGCTATCAGCAGAAATTTTTCTTTTAAACAAAATGATTTCTGAATTATTCTTAATAAAACATCATTTGATATAATAAAAAATCATTTAACATAAATTTTAATTGATTGTGTATAGTCTAATTGCTAATCCCATTCTGCACTAATTTATAATTCTACCTATGTCATAAATATGAATAGATAGTTTCCAATCATACAGTATCAAAGCATTTTTCATGGATTTCCTCTAATTACTTCCATTATTTTTGATCCTGTGGTGTACATGGGAGAAATTTTGGTAACCCTTTGGATGCTACTACTGTTTTATGTGTCAAAATTGGATTAGATACTATGCATAATGCAAATAACCATGTAATTATTTTGAATTTACAATGTATTTACTATGTAATTGCATAGTAAGTACCATATAATTACAAGATGATTACATGATTATTTCTGCCTTTTAAACAGCTTTAAAAGCAAAAGATTTTGTTGCAATTATTATTGGCATTTATTGGTAAGTGTTACATAGTAGAGAACAAAATATTTATCATGTAATCAACCAAGCAAGCAACTGTTATCAGTGTCTTACAATTTTAAAATATATTAAAAAGTCATTTTAGTAAACCTAAACTACTCAAAATTATTTTAAAACACTTTGAAATATTTATTCTATTTGTGGAATTAAATATGTTTTGTACACAATTTGTGACTAATTATTTTGTCTATCATTTTACTAATTACTATAATTGCTTATTGTTAATTAAAGTTTTGAATTTTCAGGCTGACTTTTTAAAATATCACAAAAATTGTAATTGATCAAGATAAAGATATATTCATGCTATATATATAAACAGAGTCTTCAACTATTTGTACTATTATATAAATCAAAGCATGATTTTATTATTCTTTACTCAGATTGTTTTTAATATATGGCAACTTAACATTTCTCTAAGTTTTCATAATTCGTCTTTGTAGGTGTATTAGAGTACACTAATACAGTCTCCACACCATCCCCCATTTTCATCTTAGTGATATGTTTCATTTATAAGCTGTTAGTTGAACTTAATGAACTAATATTAATCTATCACTATAAACCAAGTACCATAGTTTATTCTGATGTATTTAGATTATACTAAATATCCATATGTCTTCTTGTAATGCTCTTAGCTGTTATAGTTCCTCAGTTTTACCCTGTTTCTAGACTTTGGCTGTTTTGAGGAGATTGATTAAGCACAGCAGTTGGGCGTTCGCCTTTCATGCAGCCGACCCAAGTTCAATTTCTCCGCCCCTCTCGGAGAGCTCGGCAAGCTACGGAGAGTTTTGAGCCCATGCAGCAGACCTGGCAAGACACCCATGCATATCGGATATGCCAAAAACATTAACAGTAAGTCTCTCAATGAGAGACAAACAAATCGATGAGCAATGGGATGACAGTGATGACTGTGATTACTCAATTGGGTTTTGTTTAATTCTGTGATGATGAGTTTAGGAGAAGTTATGACATTTGAACATACTGTTAGTAATATCACATCATATCAAGAGTAAATAATCATGGTTTATCACTTTATGTGTTTGATTGCCTGACTGATACAGTTTTCTAGTTTTCACTCTACTCTTCTATTTTCCCTCTGGTTTTGAGGTGACACTCGGGGGTGAGCATGGCTTTCTCCTGACTCTGCATTCAAGGACTACTCCTGGTGGGCTCAGGGGACCATTTAGTATGCGAGGGATTGAACCTGGGTCAGCTATATGTAAGGTCAACACTTTATCCACTGTTTTATTGCTCCAGACCCAACTCTAGCTACTTCCTTTGGATGCTGTACTTTTCCCTGAAAGTCAACCTACGCTGTGATGTCCATAAATTCCACAAACAATTTGGGTATGACAAATGTTTTGGTTTATCATTATATCTGCTATATAGTGGTACTTCAAATCAAATTTTATGCTATAGTATTCTGTTATGCACATCTTCTGTTTTCTTGTTTATTAAAGTATTTAGATAGATATGAATCCATGATTATTTTATGCTTTGTATATGCTATAGCGAATGCTGGACGACTTTGATCGTGAGTGTGGAAAAGTCAGACTACAGCTGAATCTCACGAAAACAATGTTCATGAAAAACAAACTAGTTTCTGATGTTCCATTTGCCCTTAATGGAATGAACATCTCCGAATGCAGTAGCTATGTGTACCTAGGTCGAGAACTCAACATGACAAATGACCTGGCACCTGAGCTGTGCAGGAGGAAGAGAGCAGTGTGGAACGTCTTCAAGAGCATCAAAGAAGTGGTTAAGAGGATGAAGAACCTCCGGGTCTGGGCACATCTTTTCGACTCCACCGTTCTTCCTGCACTAACATATGCCTCAGAGACCTGGGCCCTAAGAAAATAGGATGATTGCCAAAGAGGAGTCAAAAAGCTATGCTTGGAGTATCACGTTTCACTCAAGTGAGAGAAGGAATGCAGGGTTCTGACCACTGCCGATGATCAAGAATTAGGGACGCTGTCTCCTTTTCCAAGGCATTGAAAATCAGATGGGCCGGACATGTAATGTGATTTAGAGACGACCACTGGACTAGAACTGTTACTGACTGGATTCCACAAGATGGCAAAAGACTGAGTGGCCGCCCACCTATGAGATAGTCAGACTTCTTAATCAAGATCCTAAACAAATGGTTTGAGGGTCTTCCTGTTCCTGGAGCAAGCAGATGCCATTGGGCTACACTAGCATGCGACAGGAATGAATGAAGATATTACTGGCATCCGCTTGAGCAAATCAAAGATCAACGGGATGACAAGTGATACAAATGATATGCTATAACACAGCTTTCATTTCCTGAAAATTTTCCAGCTTTCACCATTGGAAACTCTAGGTTGGCATGAAAATTTCCTAGCAAAATTTAGTGCAAATCCGTGATACGCATTTGTATTTAGTTTTCCCTGTCGACATAATATATCATATATATTTGGCAAATCTCTAGAGATATAAGCCTATAAAAAATGAGCAACCTGTTTTCTTGAGTGGCTGCACTATTTGGTGTTCCACTAGTGATAAATAAGAGTTCCTCTTGCTCTACATTATTCCCAACCATTGGAATGATAGGGGTTTTGTTTTTGCTTTGTTTTGTTTTCTTTGCAGTATTTTGTTTCTGTTTTGCTTTTCTTTGGTTTTTAGATCACACCAAGTTCTACTTGTATGGTCACTCTAACAGTTGCTCAGGGGACCATGTGATGCTAGGGATTTAACCCAGCACAGAGCATGCTCTTTAACCCAGTGCTCTATTACTAACATTCAGAATTGCAGGACCTTTATACTTTATTTTAGGTTTTGGGGCAGGTAGACAGTGACATGTTTTAATTTAAAATTACTAGCGACAAATTTCTTTTTTTTTTCATTTATTCTCTATATGCTTTGCTCATGAGCTGTCTGTGCAGGTAGTGTCCATTTTAAAACTAGGTTCTTATTTGCTTATTTTTGAGTTCTTTGTATGATTTGACCAATTAAGAATAAAAGTGCAATATTATGTACATATACATGTCCAGAAAATAATCTTGAAAGTATGAACTGATTGAATAAATATCTGAGGTGCCTATGAATTTACATTCCTAACAAGCTACTGTGACATACAGCAGTTTTTTTATCTTTTAAAAAAATTTTTTTTTAATTAGTGAATCACCGTGAGGGTACAGTTACAGATTTACACATTTTCGTGCTTGTGTTTCCATCATACAATGTTCGAGAACCCATCCCTCCACCAGTGCCCATTCTCCACTACCGATGAACCCAGTATTCCTCCCACCCCTCAATCCCATCCCCCCCACCCCACCTCTGTGGCAGGGCATTCCCTTTTGTTCTTTCAACATAGAAAGTATTATGCTAAGTGAAATGAGTCAGAAAGAGAGAGACAGACATAGAAAGATTGCGCTCATCTGTGGAATATTAAATAACAGAATAGGAGACTAACACCCAAGAATAGTAGAAATAAGTACCAGGAGGTTTGCTCCATGGCTTGGAAGCTGGCCTCACATGCTGGGGGAAAAGGCAGCTCAGATATGGAAGGGAACACCAAGTTAAATGTGGTTGGAGGACCGGCTCCAGAAGGGAGATGCATGCTGAATGTAGACTATAGATTGAACAGAATGGCCACTCAATACCCATACTGCAGTTGTTTTATAAGTGAATCTTTTTTGCAATAAAGACCTAGAGAAGTTTTTCTCAATCATCAGCAAGCATAGTATGGCTGAGTTTGTTAATGTGCAGATTTTTAGTTTCTTTCCAAAAGTCCGTGATTCACTATTTCTTCAATGGCTCCCTCAGATTAGAATTTCTAAAAAAATCCAAATTGATACTGAGATTTATGATCCAGAAAGCACAATGTGAAGACATGACTTAGAATTCTAATCTATAGCTATGTCAAAATGGAAAAATATGATGCTGATATGTCTTAGAAGTTGGAGAAGAAAATTACCTCTATCCTTCCTTGTTTATTAATTTACTTTCTAGTCAAGCCATCCCAAAATTTCACCTGCTATTATTTTGAGGGAATTGCAGTCAATGGCAATACCAGTAATTATAATTAAATATTTTTATCCACTCATAAAAGTATTTATGATGTTTTATATACAGGTATAGAATAATTACCACAACTTTTATGTATTAACTTAATCCATAACAGAAAGGAACCAATATTGGTCTTCTGTATATTAGATTAAAACTATCTATTTTGACAAATACTAAAATATGTTAAGAGATTGCTAAGCAAGAAAATATAACAAGAAGTTTAACAGGTATCGGTAGTTAAAAGGTTAAAATTAAGTCAAATAATCAGAGTATGTTTCTTCTTTTTGATGTTCAAGATTTATTTTATTCTACTTTTTAAACTTTTTTACTGATTCACTGTGAAATATACCCTTACAAAGCTGCTCATGATTGGATTTTAGTCATACAGTATTCCAATCCCCATCCCTCCACCGTGTTCATTTCCCAGCAACCAGTGTCCCCAGGTTCCCTCCCATCACCCCACACTCCCTACCCCCTGCCTGCCTCTATGGCAGACAATTTTCTTTTTTTTTTTAATTAATAGTTTATTTTTAATTAGTGAGTCAACGTGAGGGTACAGTTACAGATTTATACATTTTTGTGCTCATGTTTCTCCCTTACAAAGTTTGATAACCCATCCCTTCACCAGTGCCCATTCTCCACCACCAGTAAACCCAACATCCCTCCCCACCTCCCCAGTCCCGTCTCCCCCCACCCCACACTGCCACTATGGCAGACAATTTTCTTCTCTCTCTCTCTCTCTCTCTCTCTCTCTCTTTGAACATTGTAGTTTGCAATATTGATGCTGAAGGGTTATCAAGAATATACCTTTACCTACTTTTTAACCCTCGGATTATGTCCAGCATGATCATTCCCAGCCATTATTGTCATACTACACATTTCTCTATCTTACATACCTTCACCCCCCCCGCCACCCCCCACACAGTTGTGGTTAGTTCCAACTATTGACCAGTCCTCTTAACCCTTGTTTTTCTGGCAATGGATATTAGTCTTCTATTATTTATTTTTAATATATTACAAATGAATGCAGTCATTCAATATCTGCCCCTCTACTTCTTACTCATTTCATTCAGTATAATACCCTCCATGTTCAACCATACATAGGCAAATATAATGACTTCATATTTCCTGGCAGCTGCATAGTATTACATTATATAGATGTGCCATAGTTTCTTTATCCATTCTTCTGTTCTTGGGCACTCAGATTGTTTCCAGATTCTGGCTATGGTGAATAGTGCTGCAAAAAACTTCTGCACCTCAAAAGAAACAGTGACCAAGCCACAAAGGCAGCCTATGAAATAGGAAAGGATATTCACCCAATACCTTCTGATAAAGGGTTAATTTTCAAGGAAATATACAAGGCACTGATTTAACCCCATAAGAAAAAATAAAGCCTATCAGAAAATGGGGTGATGAAATGAACAGAAACTTTCTCAAAGAAGAAATTCAAATGGCCAAAAGGCACATAAGAAAATGCTCTTCATCACTATTAATGAGGGAGATGCAGATCAAAACAACAGTGAAATATCACCTCACACCACAGAGACTGGCCCACATCCAAAAAACCAAAAACTAGTGTTGGCATGGATGTAGGGATAAAGAGACTCTCCACTGTTGGTGGGGAAATCCATTGGTCCAGCCGTTTTGTAAAACAATATGGACATTTCTCAAAAATCTAGTAATTCTGCTTCCAATTGTCCCAGCAATACCACTTCTGGGAATATACACTGGGGCACCCAAAACACACAGCAGAAACAGTATCTGCACTCCTATGTTCAGAGTGGATTTCTAGTACATTAAGAGAGTTTACCCCTTTTTTGATATAAATTCTTGGGTGCTAAAATGTTGTAATTGTAGATCTGAAAATTAGAAAAAAAATTAGAAATAAGAGATACCTTCATTCAGTTACATTTTTCTCCTTGCAGATTATGCTGCCGATTAAACACCATTAAAGTTTCCTTTTTTACAGCCATCATGTCTAAGGCAGAGTCCCCCAAAGAGCCCTAACAGCTATGGAAGCTCTTCATTGGAGGGTTGCATTTTGAAACAACTGATGAAAGCCTGACAAGCCACTTTGAACAATGGGGCATGCTTATAGACTGCAGGGTAATGAGCGATCTGAACACTAAGAGCTTCAGAGGAGGCTTTGGGTTTGTCACAGTTGTCACAGTGAAGGAACTGGATGTGGCCATGAATGCAAGGACACACAAGGTGCATGAAAAGTTGTGGAACCAAAGAGGACTGTCTTGGGAGAAGATTCTCGAAGACCTGGTGCCCAGTTAACTGTGAATAAGATTTTTGCCAGTGGCATTAAAGAAGACAGAAAAACATCACCTAATAGATTATTTTGAACAGTATGGGAAAAATGAAGTGATTGGTATTATGACTCTTTGAGGTAGCAGCAAGAAGAGAGACATCGTTTTTGTGACAATCAATGACCATGATTCCGTGGACAAGATTGTCATTCAGAAGTATCATACTGTTAATGGCCACAACTGTGAAGTAAGGAAAACCCTTTCTAAGCAAGAGATGGGCAGTGCTTTATCATCCAGTCAACAAGGTCAAAATGGCTCTGGAAAATTTGGTGGTGGTTGTGGCGGTGGTTTTGGCAGGAATGACAACTTTGGTAGAGGAGGCAACTTCAGTGGGCAAAGTGGATTTGGTGGCAAGCGAGGTGATGGTGGTTATGGTGGTAGTGGGAATAGCTATGACAATTTTGGCAATGATGAAAGCAATTTTGGAAGTGGTGGAAGTTACAGTGATTTTGGCAATGACAGCAATCAGTCTTCACATTTTGAACCCATGAAGGGAGGAAATATTGGAGACCAAAGCTCAGGCCCCTATGGTAGTAGAGGACAAACCACAAAATGTAGTTGGCTATGGTGGCTCCGGCAGTGACTGTTGCTATGGCACTGCCAGGAAACAAAGCTTATCAGGAGAGGAGAGTGAAGGAGAGAAGTGACATGGAAACTACAGGACACAATGGATTTGTGAACTCAGACAAACACAGTCATGGCAGGGCCTAGCTGCTACGAAGAAGACATGTTTCATACAATGCTCATGTGTATGGGTAAAAATCTCGAGGACTGTACTTGTGACTAATTGTATCCCAGATTATTTTAAGTTTTAATGTAGATTTTTTTTTCACCCATGCTGTTGATGGCTAAGTGCCATAGTTCGATCATGATGTTGAATAAATGTGTCTTTTTAAAAAATTGAAATAATATAACAAATGCCCAGACAATTTTTTGTGAATATAAAGAAATGAAGAAAAATAGCAAAATGACATTAACTCCATCTTGAAGAACATGGCTTTGGGGGAATAAGGTGTTATTTCTTGCTTTCCAAACCATAAATTTGGAGATCTTCTCAGCATTCCAAGATATAAATAAGACAAATTCTTGAAGAACATGAAATATTCAATCACATATATGAAATTTGTGTAATCACAAAAAAGGGGCAGCGGTAATCTATCTCTCTCTCCCGCCATGCTCCTTTGGTAGTCTCACACCGCTTCCCCCACCCTGGGGAGGTCAATGACGATGGGCGGGCATTGGAAGGAATGAGAGCCAGGCTGGTTGGTCTCAGTTGTAGTTTATTCCACTCTCATCTCCATTCTCCTCTGATTCTCCTCCTGTTTCTTCCCCCATACTACTTCATTCTCCTTCTCACTCTGGATCTGGATCTGGATCCCCCAGCCCACTCTTACAGCCTAGTTAAATCCAAAGCATGAGGGGTTAGGGCTACACATAAGTGTGGTCACAATCAATAGGGTTAAAGTTCTTTCCCTCAGGGGATGCTTCTTCTAGGACAGATTCTGTTTCACCAGGACACCCACCCAAGAGTGGAATCCCATGGGTGTGTTTCTCCTCCCCTTGTCCAACTAACATATAAGTATTCATAATATTAATCATTTTGTATGGACACAGTAAGAGATACATTAAGCTTGTAGAATTGCACTCCTAGGGCCACCTTGATCTCAGACTACAATGCTCAGGCCAGATTAGTCTTTCCTATCCCTAGCAGAATCCTAGTCTCATTGTTGCTTTTTGGATCATGACAGCATTTGTCCATGATCAATCTCTTAAATTATAGTTAAGAATCATGGCACTTTGGCCTGGCCCATTTCGATGCCAGGGTAGCTCAGAGATTGCCTTGGATCCATTCAGTCCCTTGTTGGAACCCTGCTTTTGGGGTTCTAGGAACTAAGGGCAACTGAGGCTTAAGTCAAGAAAAAAGATACCTGGGAATGAATAATATTCGAAGCCAACTAAATCCCAATTTCCAAAGTATAATATTAGCTGTCTCCCTGTGTCTATACAAAAAGGACATTGCTTTAAACTAAACTATTCAAAAGACATTAGGAGAGGAGAAAGGCAATATTGACTTACAAGTTCAGTGTCCTAGAAAGATCTAATCTTACAAATTAACAGAGTCTGATTAGGGGAAAAAGCTGATTAAGTGATTGGGGAAGAGATCATAGGGAAATGGTTACAGATACACAAAGGAATGGGAGTGAGTTGGGAGCACTTTGATGGGTGTGATCCGATAAACCTAAGATCCTTGTGGCAAGGCAGAAAGGACAAAGCAATGTTATCCTACAAAATTGATATACAGAAAACATATGTGCTCAATGGGACTGATATTTTTCTACAAAAAGCTTCATTATAAAGGCCCGAGCAAACATCTTCCGAAATGGACTAAATTTTCTACTGAATGTTGGTAGTAATCACAGTGCATTTTACTCTACTGAAAGATTTATTTTTTAATTCTAGAAAAGAAATTTCATGAATTATTCCAACAAGTGTGCTCACACTGGAATTCTTAGGAGCAAATTGATTTTCTTAATGCAAATTTTCATAGGGAGTATGTATTGTATACGAGATATCTATTCTGATTATTGGTACTAATAAAATTTGAATTTCCCGGAGATGGTTAATCGCTCAGTCAGAAAAAATCTGGTAATTCTGATGAATGAACTTGACCCAGCAGTTACGGGCCAGTTCTACATGATAGTTGGTATCACTTTGAAGGAAGATATAGTGAGTAGAATTTGTGACTTTACACCAGTTTCTGTCAATGGTGCCTTGATGTCATGGTGTTCAATTCATGTGGGTTTTCAACGAATAGGATAAGATTCAATAAACTTATTGACCTCTCCACATCACTCCAGGACCAGAATTATCTTACTTTAGTCTGAAAGTTATTTAAGATATATGTTGTATAATTACGTGATCAGTAAAGTTGTTGAAGTATTCATCTTGGAAATTTTGTGACAAGCCTGTTGTAAATCGGTTCCAAATGTCACAAGTTCCTGCTTCACAAAAAGATTGACCATTTTAAAAATCATGACTGTCAAAGCACTGTTAAGCAATAGCAGAAGGATTTCTTCTAAAAATGAGAAAAATATCAAAAGAGAACATACATAGAGAAAAGTGGTAATATATTTATGCATAAATATATTTAGTTGTAAATATAAGTATAATGAATTGTCTCAATAAAAATATAATATGTAAATATAATGTAAATATATTATATTTAAGTATAAACTACAAATATATGCATGTGTGTGGTATATTATGCATATTCTATAAATATTTATACAATCATTGTATCACTGTCATCCCGTTGTTCATTGATTTGTTCAAGCAAGCACCACTAACATCTCCATTGTGAGACTTATTACTGTTTTTGGCATATTGAATATGCCATGGGTAACTTTCCAGGCCCTGCCTTGTGGGTAAGATACTTTCAGTAGCTTGTTAGGCTCTCTGAGAGGGATGGAGGAATCGAATATGGATCAACCGCGTGCAAGGCAAATGCCTTACTCACTGTGCTATCGCTCTAGCCCATTTTATACAATATATTTTATAAATCACGATCAAGATCACGAAATCCCATTAATCACCGATTTCTCGGGCGGGCTCAGTAACCTCTCATTTCCTCCTTTCCCTGAGATCTTAGAAGTCTATCTTGACTCAGCCCACCCAACGATGTCGATGTCACACTGGGGGCTCTTTCAGAGTCAGGGGAATGAGATCCAGCTTGTTACTGGACTTTGCATATGAATATACCATGGGAAGCTTGCAAGTCTGTCCCATGTGGGCAGGAAACTCTTAGAAGATTGCCAGTTTCTCCAAGGAGAAGTAGGCTACAAGATACCACTTCCGGGAGCTTGCTTTTAAGTCTCTGGATTTTGGCTTTTGATGGAATTTCACACACCTGGGTTCCTCTACCAGTACCTTCATGCGTGAGGTCTGTCCGAAAGTGTGGAGAGGGGCCTCGAGCATGGCTGTAGCTAGGTTCTGGTGGTCTTCGGCTGCCGGGAGCTCTGCTCGGGGTGGGGAGGAAAGCTGGAGCCCATCCCCTCTGAGGGGCCCCAAGGAAGATAGCCAGGCGTGCGGGTAAGAGACTCTGCATATTTTATAAATATAATAAAATATTATTGTATTTCTTAAGAAGATAAACTTGATGGTGTTTGAAAATAAGCTAAATTCGTAAGGTAAAAAGTACACAGTGAGGAGCCATATATTTGGGTTCAAAATAGAAATTTTGCTAGGTCTTTAAGAGAGACCTAGCTTAACTGATCTCACATAAAAATGGCTTATGAGATTTTGTTAACTACACAGTCTGTGTGTCAACAATGTAACATGGTTGCCAAAAAAAGCAATAAGCACAATGAAAATGGCTCACTTTGCCAGGTTCAATAAACGTTATTTTGCTGTTCTGATGGTATCTAATTAGGATAATTAAGAACTGAAGTGTCAACATTGGCCTCATCTACTAATTTCCTGATTGTTTGTGGACTTTAGCCACTCCACATTTTGTTTTTCTGCATTTTACCACTTTGATTTTTTTTACTCTGCCCCAGAAAGATAACTGTTACACAGTCCTAGCTCATTTGATATATACATTAATAACTTTGCACCCCTGCTCACATTGATAAAACTTGAAGCTATGTACCAAACAGGCGATAATAGGGATGTTGTTTTATTATCAGCTGTATCTGTAGTAAATAGAGGCTCTAATATTTCTGAATAGACTAAATTTGCTTTAATAAGTAGAATGGGCTCATAAAAGTAAACAACTGTGTTGGTTCAAAAAGACTTTATAAAAAGTAATAATAAAATTTGGGGGAAATTCTTAAAATGACTTACTAGAAGGCAAATGAAAAGTTCTACATAATAATGAACTCAAAAATAGCAATATCTAGTGTTTAGCCACTATGTTTTCAGATTGTGTAATGGCATTTATTAAATAAATAATTTCCATATTAAAATGTGTCCTTATTAAATTATCATAATTCCTTATTATGAAGATAGACTATAAGATTCCCAACTTTAATCCTCAAATTGCAGATTAATGCTTGATCTTATATTAAAGTGGCAAATGTCTGGTTTCCTGCCTGAAGTTTAATTTATGCAGTTTTTTCACCTAAGCCCTTATTCTACTTAAAGTTTCTCTCATTTTGAAATACCACAAAGCCTGTATTTTCCCAGAACTTTTTCTCTTTTTTTTCTCCCTCCTTCCCTCTCTCTCTCTCCTTCCCAGATCTTTTAACCCTATGCCAATTATCAATGGTTTAAATTATGTCCTGAGAAAATAATTTCGGGTACAAATTAGCTGTGAAGAGAAATTTTCAAGAACAATTATGTAAGTGAAAAGTAAAGTAAAAACAAGGGTTTACATCAATCATGAGAGAAGTATGGTTAAGCAAAAGCATATCCATTTAAGTAAAATGCAAAAATAATTCAGCCAAGTACTTTAGAATGCCAAGCTCTTTGCTACTGTATAGAAACATTGTCTTTGTTCCAAAACTTATGCTTTTATTTACATCTGAGACATCATCAGAATGATATTAAAGGTACAATCAGATTTGATAAGGAGCAATTCCTGAGTACACAGCTAGGAGTAACACCTGAGCTTTGCCCTGTGTTGCCAAAAAAACCAAAAAAAGAAAAAAAAAAGTGGTGTTCTTGGCCTTTCAATATTTTCCTTCTCAATATGTAAAATAGGTATGTCTTTTACAAAATATTCCCTTCTTTTTCTTTTGAGATATTTCCTATACCAACAAATGTAATTGATAAGACAGACGTACAGTCACCAATGGTTGACCATAATTTGTTGTTTACAAATATAATAACCTCCTTGAAAATAGTTTAAAATAACAAACTATGTGCACCACAGACTTTTAATGACTTTTCCCCTTTATATAAGATCAGAAATTTGGCACCAAATGTGTTATAAATGGAAACTTGGTGATTGTTAAATTCATTAGTCAGAGAAGTATTAAATATGTACTCTGTTAGAAACAACAACTATATTTTTCTGTTTTATACTGGTCATAATTAAACTTATTTTGGAGATACTTAATATTCATGTTCATATTTTAAATTAGTTTAAAGTATTTTAACCTACATTTTACTATTTGCACATCACGGCAACCCGATAAAGGTTATTTTCTCATTAAGGTAAGAAATATACCTTTAGAAAATTTAATAGTTATTTAATAGTATAGAGAGACAGCAAATTTTAGTGTAAGAAACCAAATTCACATCTTTTGATTCCAAGGCTTCAATATTTAAACAAAACAAAACAAACAAAGGACTTCAAACGCTAACACCAGGAAGAGACTAGTACTTTCATTCCCGGAGGCTTGAAGATGAAGACTAAGTCCTGCCAATTCTAACTGTCTCATTTATTCAAAGAGCTAGAATAGAAAGCTCAGAAATCTTTGGGGATGCACTCCAAAGGCACCGGATTTGGCACTGAAAACATCCCTAAAGCACAGATTGGAGCAGAAACAAGGAAAAGTAAGCATTTGCAGTATGCCACTTGTATTTTAAGGCCTTTTTTATTATGATTTTATTAAAGTGTTAGCAATAGCTTCAAGTATCAGGACAAACTCAAGCACAGAGGCCTTTGGGATAGGGGTTATGGCTAGTTGAAGTTTGGCCTATGGACACCAAAATCATCTTTCTGTGTTGTAAAAATAATAAAAGCAAGTCAGATGAGACATTTGGGGATACTAAATCTAAGGTCTGTATCTCTGCCAAAAGATGCGATAGAAACAGCCACATTTCTCCCAACTCTGCTGTTTGCCTTGTTGTTGCCAAATTCACCAATGTAATGTCCATTAAAATAACATCTTTGGGAAAATCACACAGTGTCAATGCTTTCTATGAGAATGAGAAGCAGAAAGGAAAAAAAAAGGCACTTGTGATAATCCCTAATTGAGTAACTATAGGGAATCAAGTCTTCAAACAAATATATCTCAAGAAGATTAGTAAAAGGAACAAATAACTTCAGATCAAAGTAAGTTTAATTATTGAACTTAATGAGGTCCAAACACAACAAATGAGATAGTTCACCAACTCAATGATTTAAATTGTAGTTATATTTTTCATTTCACGATTCAAATAAGCAATGCAAATTGTTATCTGTTGTGAACATACTATATATAAGGTCTTCATAACTTAGGATAAATTTAAAAATAGATGTTTTCTGCTCACCATCTCTTCTCCCAACATACTGCCATACATGGTAGTATTCAGAGATATTTTTGACTTGCACTCTACCATCAACACTATTTCTTCAACATAACCCCCCAAGCAGCACCAGATATTCCCCACCACCACCATCTTTGCCCCACCCCTCCAAGAAAGAGCTTTGTAACCTACAACGATTTCACTTAGCTCCACGAATTTGTGGATTGGCAACTGGACATAGGTCCAGCTCAACAGTTCTTCTGACTGAGGGGGTCCAGAGATTTGCACTGATTTGATCTAATTAGATTCCCCCTCATTTGCTTGGGTCATAGTAAAGCCAGGATTCAAAGTCAAAAGTTTGACTCTAGGTACTTACCCTGACCATTTCACTCACAATCAATAGTGCCTCATCTTATCTTCCCCTCCAGGCATAGCCAGTGTGGCTTTCTAAACACCAGTGTGTAGATTGGTGGCCAGAAAGGTGAGCAGTCAATATAAAATGTAGGAAGGAAATAGGGCAGAGCTGGGGGTGTGGCACGTGGTAGGACACGTGCTTTAACTAAGGGAGGCTCTGGATTAAGCTTATTCTATTTAAAAATTTTCCAATATTATTAAAATTTGGGGAGCGGAAGCCATAGTCTAGTGTAGTTAGGAATACATTGCAGGTGTGGGTAGGAATAGATTGGGGCCAACCTGGGATCTATCCCTGGCACCCAGTATTGTCCTCCAAGCATGACCAGTAGTGATCCCTGAGCACAGAGCCAGGAGTAAGCCGAGGGGTGGGGGAGACATTATTCTTTGAATTTTTTACATGTGCTTTTATTGGCCTTATAATAGATCGCCAAGCCTGCTCGGATTGGGACTGGGACTTTTCTGCCCAGATCCCCCATTTTCCAGTAGCTAGGCAGTCATAACCACAAACTGCCCTCAGTGCCGTGTAATCCCATCAACAGCCAACATCTAGAGACTATAAAACTAAGCTCCCGGAAGCATGTGGCCGCTTCACAGTTCTGTGACATCTTATAGCCTTATAAATCTTATAGCCTTTTATTATTATTGTTATTATTTTACTTTTTGGGTCACACCTGGTGATGCCAGCGGTTACTCCTGGCTTTGCACTCAGGAATTATTCCTGGTGGAGCTCAGGGGACCATATGGGATGCTGGAAATCGAACCCAGGTGGGCCACGTGCAAGGCAAATGCCCTTCCCGCTGTACTGTTGTTCTAGCCCCTTCTAGCCCCTTTTAAATTTAGGAAAATAAATGGATTTCTGTAATAACAACAACCGTTCAATCCCATACACTCCACTAAAGGCACCAGAACACAGGCCTGGGATCTGGGTGATAGTGGCATGGTTAGGGTGTTGCCAGCCTGCCTTCAGTTCTGGGATCGAATGGCAAGCTATCGAGAGTTTTCTACCCACAGGCAAGAGCCTGGTAAGCTCCCGTGGTATATTCATATTCCAAATACGGTATCAATGATGGGTCTCATTCTACTAACCCTGAAGGAGCCTCAAATGTGGTGCCGTTGGGAAGGACAAGTAAAGAGAGGCTGCTAAAATCTCAGGGCTAGGATGAATGGAGACATTACTGGGCCTGCTCGAGCAAATCAATGATCAACGACATGACTGTGACAGTTAGTGATACTCTATAATCAATGCTATTAGAATTTTGATGGAAATGCTTTGAATTTGTCTATTACTTTGGAAAATGTACACACTTTTTTTTTTTAACACCACATCTGGTGATGTTCTGGGCTTACTCTGGTCACCTGCACTCAGGACTTATTTCTGGCAATACTCAGGGAACCACATAGAATTTCAAGAATTGAACCCAGCTAGGTGTAAGACAGACACCCTACCTGCTATTCTAGGACTTGGACTCAAGACATCTTAACCACCAATTATTCCAATCCATGTGATAATCTCATCTATTTGCATCTTTTTAAGGTTCAACCACAAGTATTTGATAATTTTTTGCATTCAGATATTTGACTTAGTTGGTCAAATTATTGTTTCTTGTTGATAATTTAATGTAATTAAATGTAGCCAAATTAAAGATTTACAACATTTATTAACAGGTTCTTACAACTTGCTGACATATTGTGCTGTTATTGTTTTGTTTCGGGGCACTGCTTCAACTTGGGAAAATATAAAACAACAAAAATACTTTTTAAAGGTGTAATAAAGAGACATTATAAAACAATTACCATTACTAAAAAGAGATGTTTAAACAAAATAAACAAAACTTGATTCTACACAAGTGTAGATATTTTGTGTATCTTATCAGTCAGAAAAAGAAACACTTAAGATCCTTACTTTCAGTCTTTTGTTCATTTTATTGTTGGAATTTCACATTTATATCTTCTTGTTGAAAGTCTAAGTGGTATCAAGATGGCAAACCAACTCCCTTACTTAGCTCAGCTTCTTTGGAAGTATGTGTGTACATATGCATATGCAGTGATTACCACACTCACATGACTTATATCTCATTTTCTTGATTTTTCAAGCATTTTTGTTACTATGATCTCTAGATAGTATTAGCAAGAATGGTTCCTGAAAAATTCGTGCTCTGGAGCTCATGTGCATATTTGTCTCCCTAAAATGCCTTAATCTTCTGTACTCTACTTATCAACACCATTTATTTTGTTCCTGCATGTGTGGTGGGTGTGGGTGGTGGGTTGGGTTATTAATGTCTGTGATCCAAATACAGTCTCTGCATGCAGTACAGTGGTGATAGTTACCTGTAGTAAGGATGGCTCTTGTGGTCAAAGCCTCAAGAGGCACACTCTGTTCTCCGATGGTAATTTGTTTCTCCATTCTTGTTTTTCTGAAAATTCTTCTGGTAATTCATTCTAGAATCCCTGCATCATGAGCAGTAGCTGCAATAGTTAGGGTCAGTTGCATATGTTACATTAGAACTCTACCAGTGACCATACCATTGCATTTCCGCACCCTTTTCTTTATCAACACAAACCTACAGTTTTTGCATCTCCTACGTTGTAAAGAACCTGTCATGTAATTCTTTATGTCAGTCATATGAATAAAAAGCATATTTGATGTCATTCCTGTTAATAAATCATATCTGTTCCTTGCATTCAGTCATTTTGCTGTTCCCAGAATCTTTATTGTAATGGCAGGCACTCTTGTTATTCCTGCCAACAGAAGTGACAGGTAAGAGGGCGGGAAGCAGAAGTGCTCGGCTACCAGATCTCAATATTTAAGCTTATGACTGTTGTAATGGTTGGGGAGGTCAACTCTTCAGAGAGTACTTTGTTGAGGATCTTTGGCTCTTTGTTTACAAGGATCGATTAGTAATGTTCTGCCCTTATAGTGTTATTATGCTGACTTTGTAAAGTGATTTTGGAAATATTCCATTTTCTTCAGTTTCTTAGAATCATTGATGACAAAAATGCTATTCTTTACATGTTTTGTAGTACTCACCAGTTAAAGCATCTGGTCCTGAGTTTTTCTTTGTTGAAAACTTTTATTACTGACTCAATCACCTTACCAGTAATTTCAACTTTTCTATTTCTTAACGATTTTTTTCCTTAACAGGAATATTGGTACATCATAAATTTATAGACTTTATTTCATCTGCGTTGCTTTTCATTGGTGGAAATTATTCATATTCATAGTCGTCCCTTAGAATCATTGTTTATCTCTCACCTTAATAGGAATAGCTCTGTTTTTTTGTGATTTAACTCACTTATTTTCTCTCTTTTTTCACTTAGCTTAGTCAAAGCTTTCTCAATTCTGTTTCTTTGGAGAGACAGTACCATGGGTAAGGCACTTGCATTGCATGTGTTCCATCAGGGCTCAATCCCTGGCAACATGTAGGGTCCCAGAGCCCAGACAGGAGTGAGTCTGGAACTCAGAGCTAACAGTAACTGCAGGGTGTGGTCCCCAATCAAAACCACCAAACAAATACATTGTTTTCTTGAATAGCTTCTAATTTGCCTAACTTCTTTTAAACAATTTTTTTTCTGGTTTAAAAGCATTATGTTTTCTATTTTCTGTTTTACCTACAATCTTTATTGTTCCTTCTGTCTGCTATTATTGGCTATGACTTTGTTTTATTTTTCCCGATTTCTTGCAAAGTTAATGCGATTGCACAAGATTTTTCAAGATATAGGCATTTATCACTAAAATTTTTAGGTTTGTGTTTGCATATTCATCTGATTGATAAGTCAGTGATCGGCTTTATTACATTTTCTTTTCACAATGCTATTATTTAGGTGAAGGATTGTTTTCTTTAAAAATAATTTGTGTTATTTGTTGCAAACTTTTTATTTGTATAAGAAATTTCTAGGACTTAAATTTCAGACATTTTGAAATTGTATTTTACTGTGTTAAGTTCTGACTATTGATATAAATGATAAGCTAAGATAAATTTGTTGCATTTAAAATAGCTTTAAAAATATACTAAAGAATTTTCAGATACTCCCTGAGCTCTGTGGATTTTGATTTTTGATGTTTTGCCATAGGAAACTATTCTGTGATGAAATATAAATTTTAATATCACCATTTCACATATGGAGACAGGTTGGATCAGACATATTTTAAGTACTTTGATGCTTCTCATGTTGCACATTAACACTGCGACAATTGGACAAAGTAATGTGTCTTTGTTGTAGTATTGTCTATTTGGTGACAACAAACACATGACAGTAAAATAAACTTTATCAATATTATAATACTACCTATACTGTAGCTATTGGATGGAAGATTGCAAAAATAAAATTCAAACATTATAAATGAAGCTGTCAATTCGTTCTAATTCAGTGAAAATTTTAATATATGTATATATATCACTAAAATATAAAAACAAAAACATTTTCATGATAGCTCTTGGAAGTTTTATATATGTTAACTATAGCCGTCTAATGCAAATCATTACTTTTTATAGGAAACTGCTTCTTTATAGTTACAATTATATAACTCATTTGAAATCATTATATTTGCCAGACAAAATTACATTTAGTGACAAACAAAAGGTCTGGAAATGAAATGGCATATTACCATAGATATATAACCAGAATTAATGTTTTAATGAGATTTAAAAATATTTTTTATTTGCTATTTTCCTTAGGAATTACATCTTTGCAACTTAGGAAGATGAAATTTCTTCCCATTAGAGATACAGTAATAACTTTGTAATTAGTGAAATCATTGTCACACTGCATAATCAGCTCATTGAACACATACATTATAGTAAGAAAAAATAATAAAAATTCCTTGATAGTAACATAACTGTCCCATTAAAGTCTTGATTAACTTTATAACAATAATGTAGTATCACTTTACTTTTATAAATTAGCAGACAAATTGGAAATATATCAAACAATGCTCCTGTATCTTTACAGAAAGGAGGGATGCTTAATTAAAATAATATAAAGCTAGCAACATTAATTTCTTATTGTGGGGATTTAGCAACTCATTTCAGGATGTGAGGCCAAAATTATATTTCAGCAGTTTTATGTTAAATGTTTCAAGGAAAGCCATACGGCCCCTGGGCACTGCATGACATACAGTAGTATCAGAAACAATTGATGTGTGTAATGACAATTGTGAGCATCCTTTCCAGATGAGCTGACCCACCCTGATTCCACCCTGCTGCTCCTGTTTGGTCAGCAGGTACCTTGTACCATCTGTTTCTTTCTTAGCAGTCGGAATGTTTCTCTTATTGTGCACCTAAATGGTGGAGCATGTTGCATATGAAATATCACTTGGAGTTCAGAGGTTATTCTAAGTATTTCTGTGCAATTTAGTAAAACTATTTTTAGATTTGAATGTTTTCCTTTAGTAGCAGGAACAGAGTTTTTATTCTCGTTGTAATCAGACGAAGGCATGTAAATTTTTAATAGGGACTGTACATATAATTATAGAGATTGCTGTAATTTGCTGTTTGTATTATTAACATCCTTATGATGATATAATAATCACTCCTTTTAACTAAGTACTTTGCATGATTACTAAACTGGCCATGAAAACTATAAAGACTCAAAGGAAGCAGGCTTGATCTGCTGACTAAAAATCAAGATATAATTTTTGCATTGCTTTTGATCTTTCTTTATAGGAGATCAAAATTATATAAAGATTTTAAAGTATTGCTTAAACATTTATTAAGTTTTCTTATTTCAATAGTTCCCTACATTATCATTAGGAGATTTATTCATGTTACCCTGAGCTGTTTGTTCTTCTTGCTTTGTGGGATAGATCAGAATTGAAATCATATGTTATTATAAGCTTAACCTGGAATTCTAGAGAATGACTACAGGACTTCAAATAAGAGATAGGTAGAGGAACGGCTTATTCTCATAAGAAGAAATCTGGTCCTGCTCATAGTCAGTATTTCCAAATCATTCAGGAATATGACAGCAGTGTATTTAAAATAGTATTTACTATATTAGTTTGTGCAAATAATTTTAATATGAAAATAAATCAAATATAGACTGTGTTTGACCTGTTTATTTAGTTCCTTATTTATGTTCTATGACTAACTCAATATTCAAACTCTTTACCATTTATAAGTTTTATATTGCCAAATTCTCCAAAGGTTCTGGAGTAATGCTATAAGCTTAGATTTTATTCTTGGTTTTCTCATTCACTTAACTCCAATGAAAGAAACTTCTTTACTGGGCTTTGAACAACCCTGCCAAATATACTTTAGTTTTCAATTTTTAAAGGTCTTCTTATTCCAATTATTTCAACTTCTTTAGTTATCCGATCAAATATAACCTTACCAGTAAGAATTTCTTTGACCATTTAATGAAAAAACAACATCACTCACAATATTCTACTTTAATTTTCTCTAAGCCTTTCCCAAGCTTCTTGACTTATTTTGTAATATTTATTTAATTTTTTCCTCTTTTCCTAAATGTAGGCACTATGTGGAATAGACTCTGTTTGCTTTGACTATGCTGCCATCTCCAGATCTTAGGACAATACCCCAAACATTTCAAGTATTCAATAAACAATTGATACTTGAAGCAATAAATTCAACAACCATTTAACTAGTGACCACTTAGTTTTTGAGAAATAATTATACTAAACTTGCATTACATATATAGTGCTCAATAAGATAAGACCATAAATTGCAAAGATAACTTCTTAAATACAAAATATTTTATCTGATTATGTTGCACAGTATTTACTCCCTCTTTACCTATTATACATTAATGAATAGTTCAATTTAAGGATCTCTAAGATTTTCTTCAGTTCAGAAATTCTATAATATTACTGTTCTAATGCCAATGTTGAATCCATAGTTCATATGGACTCTTACTACTTTAACATTTATTTCTCTAATTCTTATTTCATACACAATAACTCTATTCTTAAAGTGTGATCTCAAAATGGTAAGGTCTTAGTAAGTAGAATAAAAATCATTTTATTCCTTGCACTAAGGTCAGTCTCTTTGCTCATCTCATCCTGTGTGGATACTCCGTACTTGTTAGAATGCTCTAAATCTTTTTATCTCTGAACTTGACTTTATGAAACTTGTTCATGGTGATTACAATCTAATGTAGTTGATGAATTTTCCATAATTACAATGAAAAATTAAGTACTGGAACAAGAGTTACTGTTGTTTACTCAAAACCACTAGCTAGTTGATGACAATTACTTTTTGTGACCTTAAACTTCCGATTTAGAAAGCTTTACACATGACGTGGAGATCTTGAATTCCTTTATACTATTATTGAAGGATATTGAGACTTATAAGTGAATATCATATCAACAATAGGGAAACTGCTTCTCAATATGAAGTCTAAACTTCATGACAGAAAATTCAGGACTTTTTGACATCTAACTTCAATAGTTTAAAAACTCTTGTTTTCCTGTAAATTAGTTCCTTGTCTCGATGATGGTACTGGGGGTCAGAAGCAGGAATCTTATATACTCAGCATGTGTTTTACACTTGAGCTACACTACTCCAGCCTAAATTGTTATTATATATCACTGTCACTCTCACTGTTGTTCTGTTTTCCATGGATTTGCTGGAGCGGGCACCAGTAATGTCTCCATTGTGAGACTTGTTACTGTTTTTGGCATATCACATGCGCCACAGGTGGCTTGCCAGGCTCTGCTATTCAGGTATGATACTCGGTAGCTTGATGGACTCTCCAAGAGGGATGGAGGAATTGAACTCGGGTGGGCTGCTTGCAAGGCAAATGCCCTACCCGCTATCGGTTTAGTTCTTTATGATATATATACACACATATATATGTATATATATGACCCTACTATAGTATATTATGAATAAAAGTTAATGAAGTCTGAATTGTCATTATAATATGGTGCTAGATGAGTTTTCTTTATGAAATATATTTTTATGCATATTGTTGAATTGGCATATGAGCCACCTATGCTTTTGCTAAATTAGGAAGAGAGCACAATATATCTTCTTAGATCTTTATATATTGACTGGAGCCATAGCACAGCAGGTAGGGTGTTTGCCTTGCATGCGGCCGATCCAGGTTTGATTCCTCCATCCCTCTCAGAGAGCCTGGCAATGTACCAAGAGTATCCAGCTCAAAGGGCAGAGCCTGGCAAGCTACCCGTGGCATATTCGATATGCCAAAAACAGTAACAAGTCTCACAATGAAGAAATACTGTTGCCCGCTTGAGCAAATTGATGAACAATGGGATGACAGTGCTATAGTGCAGTGCTTTACTTAATAATTTTAGATCAGTTCTTTTATCTACCAAGATTTACAGAAGATTCCGTTGTATAGAATTCAATAACTTGGTTAGCTATCTGTACTGGGCTCTTTAGGTATTTATCTTGTTTGCTTTATCATTTCTAATGACAGCATAATGAATAGAGTAAATTTATTTATAAATTTTATTCACCCACACCATTTAAATATAAGTACTTTTCATAAATATATGGATCATTTATTCTTTTTCTGTGAACGTATGTTCCTATCCTTGGTTGAGTTTTGTATTGATTCAATCATTCTTTCTTCTTAAATTTGTATGAGCTCTTTATAAATTGAAGGTATTAGCTCTGTGTAAAGTGCTGTAAATATGTTTTGCCAGTTGTCATTAGTATTCACTTCTTTGAGATTTAAGACACCTCATGAAAGTAAAACTGTGAAAGCTATTCAAAATTAAGTGGAAATCTGAGGCAATTATTCAGCAGCGTCTACCCAAGAAAAATACTCAATCATTTTAATATCTCAAAAGAAAGTATTAATTTAGCTTATTTTATTTTTTAGAAAATAAAATATCTGACATAGAAAACCTTTTTTTTTTACCGAAGTGAAAAGGCATAAATATTCTTTAA
This sequence comes from Sorex araneus, assembly GCF_027595985.1. Taxonomy (NCBI): domain Eukaryota; kingdom Metazoa; phylum Chordata; class Mammalia; order Eulipotyphla; family Soricidae; genus Sorex; species Sorex araneus. Next base: position 266,124,068 of record NC_073302.1, on the reverse strand, counting down.
TAGCTTTTGCAACATAGTTCATACATAATTTAGACTTTTGTAGGTGTCACAGAGAACTTCTCTCCTCAATCCTGGTCATATAGGAATGTGCTGTATCTCATTTTATGCCTCACTGTCACTATCTAGAAAGAATGTGTAGAGGTTGAAGTGCAGTTCCTGCATACAACCAACCTAGCTTTCATCCCCACCACTATCTGGTTCCCAAACACTGATGGAGAGGCCTGGATAATGCCCGAAACCACAAATCCCAACAGTAAGTACTACCTCCTCAATCACGTGCATTGAACTCAGGCTAGATTGGCCAATAATTGTTGGTAGGGACTGGAGCGATAGCACAGTGGTTGGGCGTTCGCCTTTCATGCGACTGACCCGAGTTCGATTCCTCCGTCCCTCTCGGAGAGCCTGGCAAGCTACCGAGAGTATCGAGCCAGAGAGGCAGAGCCTGGCAAGCTACCCATGCGTATTGGATATGCCAAAAACAGTAACAATAAGTCTCTCAATGAGACATGTTACTGGTGCCCACTCGAACAAATTGATGAGAATGGGATGACAGTGACAGTGACAGGAGGTCCTGGGAAGACTATTTGAAAGATGCACCCCATGTATCAATATTTCTTAAAGTATTATAATTAGAAAATTAATATTGATCAAAGACCAATTTTTAAAATTATATATGAACCAAAATATAGAACATATAAATACATGTAAAATAGAAGTAGTATATACCCCACTTCTCCAATGAGAGATCTTCTCATTGTTTACAATTCTGTCTTATTTCTTTGTGGTAAAATATCTTTTACCACATATTCGAAAAAAATTTATCTGGAGAAATTAAATTTTATAATCTGTATATTGTCTAGCTACTGCGTAACAATTTTTTAAATTTCCTCAACTTTAGTACTTTTTTAACTTATAAAATCATCATTAATTTTATCTGTTTTCTTGAATTCTTTCTAGTATGCATGCCAGTTAAGAGCAAATATGGTCTCAGGGTTCCGTGTGAGTGCACCTGACTCTTTTCTTCTTTTAAATCATGTTTATTAGCAGGATAATGGTTTCTATTTTAATTCGCCTCCACTCTTAATTTCTCTCTACTTTTGGTTTAACATAATTCTTCTTCTCATTAATTTACTATATATGGTAATACCATTTACACAGTTTCTGGAAAACATTATTTATAAACAGATGTTGCTGTACACACATAAGAAGTCTTTTATCTAGAATGCAATAAAACAACCAATAAGCAATATCTTATGAAATAAAAAAATACTAAGAACAAATGAATGTATACCAAAATACTAGGGTGATCTTTTTCTCCTAATGCCTATTAATCAGCTAAACACATGTAGGCAAGGTATAGATACAAAACATATTCTTAAAATTATATAAATATGTACACATATTTTATATCTTGAGTTATATATATGCATGTTCATTTTTAAAATGAGAGAAATTAAGAGAAGAAAACGTATCCCAATTGTATTTGCACATTTTCTAACATTTGAAAATATCCAAAATACACGATCAGGGACACTGGTATTTTTAAACATATAAAGTATCCAGAACAGATTCCATAGGTTTTCCACAAAGAATTGATCATTTGAAAATAAAAATTAATTCTAAACAACATTCCATCAACTATAGCTGAAATTTCGTGAGCACTTATGAAAGATACAGGGATAAGTAAAAATTCCTTCAGGACACATTTTGAGTGAGGTACAAAACACTTGGTGATTAGATTCACTACATGTGTTTTTACTATTTTGAAATGGCATGGCTAGTCCGTGTCGTTATATACTTATTTATAAAAACTGATTCCAATGTTCTCTATTTCATGAGAATAAATGAATATGTGTAAAGTTCTTTGAAGAACATTTGGTATGGAATACATGTGAATGTATGGCTATACTATTACGATTTAAAAAAAAAATTTTATTAGTGACTCACCGTGAGGTACAGTTACAACCTTATGAACTTTTATGTTTGCATTTCAGTCATACAGTGATCGTTTACCCATCCCTCCACCAGTACCCATTCTCCCCACCAATGTTCCCAGTGTCCCTCCCACCATCCCTACCCCATCCCCCACCACCCCACCCTGCCTCTGTGGTAGGGCATTCCCTTTTGTTCTCTCTCCTTTTGGGTGGTGTAGTTTGCAGTACCACTCCTGGGAATATGGCTATATTATTACTATTATTATTATTACTTTTTTTCCTGATGTTTTTCCCTTCTCAACCCACTGCCCCAGAGGCATTTTTTTTTCCCTTTTGGTACAAATGAAAAGAACAATAGCAAATCGTTCAAAGCCTCTCAGTGTACGCTGAGTATTTTTACAGTTCTTGTCTAAGTCTGCACAGAAGAAACTTGGCCACACCTGTCTCAGATGCAGCAGTTTCCCTGCTGAGTTTAAAGTTCAGGAGAGAGCTGGTTTTAGGAGAACAGCAGAGAGAGTGGAGAGTGGGGAGAGTGCTGCAGGGAGTAAAATGACAGCTGAAACAGGGGCAGGGAGGGAGGGTATGATTGCTCTTTTGAGAAGACAGGACCAGGGGCCCTGGGCGGATTGGCAATAAGGTGAAAGAAGTGGGCTTGTGTTAAGCAGTGGCTGGGCAGTCACCATTCTGAAAACATTTAAAGTCACTGCCCTCTCCCTATTGGCCCAGTTCACATGAGCCTTTTGGTAATGTCTTTCTTTCTTCCTGAACAGCGCCCAGAGCAGATCTTTATTTTTCAAAACATTTGTAAGGGCCAGTCTTCCAGCAGCCCTTAGGAGGTTCAGGACCCCATGGAGAATTCTCCACTAATGGGGCCTACTGTTCATCCAAGGGCCAAGGATAAAATGCTGCTTGGGACCTGCAGTGTGGAGGAACCCCAGGTCACCACCTCTGTAGTGTTGAGGTACTCAAGGTTTGCACCCTCATATTGCTGGGAGAGCATGTCTGCTGGAAATTAAATCTGGGTCTCACACTGTCTAGGAATAAAATAATGATGAATAAACAGGTGAAGGCATACATGTAATTGGTCTCAGTTTTTTGAGCGGCTTGTGACCTCCTTTATTTCAGCTTATATTTTCTTTCTTTTTTTTTTTTTGGTTTTTGGGTCACACCCAGCAATGCACAGGGGTTACTCCTGGCTCTGCACTCAGGAAGTACTCGTGGAGGTGCTCAGGGGACCATATGGGATGCTGGGAATTGAACCTGGGTCGGCTGCATGCAAAGCAAATGCCCTACCTGCCGTGCTATAGCTCCAGCCCCTCAGCTTGTGTTTTCTTTTTTTTTTCTTTTTTGGGTCACACCTGGCGATGCACAGGGGCTACTCCTGGCTCTGCACTCAGGAATTACTCCTGGCAGTGCTCAGGGGACCATATGGAATGCTAGGAATTGAATCCCGGTTGGCCACATGCAAAGCAAATGCCCTACCCTCTGTACTATCTCTCGAGCCCCGATAGTTACTGATTATTTTATCGTCAATATAATGTTCATTCTATTTCATCAAAGAAAATATATAAAGGGTCAAAATTGCATGTACTTATATCACAATAGTGACAATTAAGCACATCTGATTTTTTTTCTTAAACTACAATCATTTGGCTAGTACACATTATGCAGAGAAAAATGGTTTCATTCCTTAGTTGCGATATGTAATGTTACTTAACAATAATTTCCCAATAGATTTTACTTATAAAATATGGTAGGTGTGAAATCCACTTGGGAATAATATAAGAATGCTAAGAGGTACAGCATCCAAGTGAATAAGATATCACATCAGCATCATAACCAGTCCATAGCCTGAAGACAATTGTGTGTAGCCAGCACAAGGGCAAACAGAGGCTGCCAAGGAAGCAGATGCTATTGCTGGAAAGAAAATGTTCTCATCTCAGCATCTGGGTTTTATAAATGGGCTCCAGAAAGAATGAGGGTAAACAGTGCATTATAGAGAGGAATATCAAGTGTCTTTACCTAGATTTTCCTGAAAAGTCTTACTCTTAACTAGTTTTTATTCAATGATAAACAAAACCCCACTGAAACTTGTACTCATTTTAATATCGATATCAGTGATTATGTCGATGTAAATACCTGTCCATGTAAGAAGTATAATGATCTATGGTCATATTTTTATCTTGGGAGGAAAGTCAGGATTCAGTACAACAATTTGTTTAGCATAATTTCCTGTGGTTTAAGAGATCTCACGTGAAAGCCACTTGTTTTGCATGCTTTTATTTGTAGGAGAAAAAGTGAACACATAGGACTGGGGGACTTACTAAATCTAGTGTTTCCTGTTAATGTAAATTACTCTTTATAAGGAAGAACACTCATCTATTGAGAAACACTAGAGAAACCAGAGACTAATCATTAGGACAAGATAGAGGTTTAAGTTGATCCTAACAATGCATACTTATTTATCTTAAATTATCTTAATAAGCACAATATTTAGAAGGATAGTTATCCTGAGTCAATAACAGTGTTTATATAAAAGATAAGATTTATAAAAAAATTTATAAAATTTCACTTGTATTATATATAGTTATTTGCCATTATAATATTCTACAGGTCTAATTATGCATTTATGTTTATATCTAATGGTCTGAATTGATTCTAATATGGCGAGTTCCATTTACTGTTATTGAATATATTTTAAAGCATAAATTCAGTATTGAGAAGTGAAAGCATAATTTTCTTTTTTTTGTTGTTTTTTGCTTTTTTTGGGTCACACCTGGCGATGCACAACTGTCATTCCTGGCTCTGCACTCAGGAATTACCCCTGGCGGTGCTCAGGAGACCATATGGGATGCTGGGAATTGAACCCGGGTCGGCCGCGTGTAAGGCAAACGCCCTACCCGCTGTGCTATTGCTCCAGCCCCGAAAGCATAATTTTCCTTTCTTTTTTTTTTTTAATTTTTATTAAATCACCATGTGGAAAGTTACAAAGTTCTCAGGTTTATATGTCAGTTATACAATATTCAAACACCCATCCCTTCACCAGTGCCCATATTCCACCACCAGAAACCCCAGTATACCCCCCGTCCCCACCCCCTACCCCCTACTGTATAACTAATGAATTTCACTTCATTTTTTCTTTACCTTGATTACATTCCATAATTCAACACAAAACTCACTATAGTTGACATAACTCTCTCTCTCTTTTTTTTTTCTTTTTCCTTCCCCCCCCTTTTTTTTTCCTTTTTCCCCCTCATCCCTCTTCCAGTGCCTCATAGTATGGTGTACGCCACGCCGCGTCGGCCAGCGTGGGGCTTTTGCTTAGTTCACAGTCCAGAGGTGGCTGCTACATTAAAAACCTTCAATATTTCAACAAAAACTTACTGTTATTATTTGGAGTTCCCCCCCCCAAGTCAGACCTGTTCAAATGGAACCGTTTCACATTGCTGACAATTATAAATGTTAAGTCTTTTGGATTTCTGTATAAAGTCCAGGGAAAATTCTGCCAGAAATTACATAGCCCAGCTCACAGTCCCAGTGCATTGCTGTAAGAAGTCTCTGAATTCAGTCTTTAGGCGAGAGGGTCCAATTCGCGCTCAGTGGCTCCGGATTTATCTGGGCCGAGGGCTTGCCGGTTACGCCCCCTTCCCATGAGTTCCTGGGAGCACCCAAAGTAAAATCCGAATACCTGTGGGTTTGGAGTCACAGAAGATGGTGCCTGCCACATGGGTGCCGCCAGCCCGCCGACCCGAAAGCATAATTTTCTAACAACACTTATCTGGCATTTGAGGATTTGAACTCCAAGAATTTTTGTGTTTTAAAAGTGTAATTCAATATATCATATTGGTGGTGGCCTATTCAAATCAATTAAAAATTGCTGGAACAAATGCAAAAAATAATAGCCCTCGTATTACCTCTTTGGTCTTCACTTTCATTCTTCTTCCGATGTTGCTATACAGAGAAGCAGCCACATACTAATAGCTAAAAGCAAATTCAGTGTTTAAAAATGAACACTGGGGCTAAAGAGATGGTACAGGAATGGAGGCACATGTGTTCCCTTCAGTCAGTCATGCTTGGAGACTACTTTGGCTTCAAGAACATGGTAAGTTAAGCATCTCTCTCTTTTTTTTATAAATAATCCAGATTTTATTTATTTTATTTTATTTTTTTATTGAGACACCATGTGGATAGTTACAAAGTTTTCAGGTTTAAGTCTCAGTTATACAATGCTCAAACACCCATCCCTTCACCAGTGCACATATTCCACCACCAAGAATCACAGTATAGCTCCACCCCGTCCCCCCACTCCACTACCCCCCCACCCCCCCTGTGTAACTGATAAATTTCACTTTACTTTCACTTTGATTACATTCAATATTTCAACAAAACTCAATAAGCATCTCTGAGGCCAGTCCTAGAGGCCCTAGGTGCTGCCAGAGTGACCTGGGTAATCTGTAGCTCTGCACTGTAAGACAGGAGCAGCTCAGATCCTGGGCATTTACAGTGACTTGTAGGCAAGGCTAACCTACAATCCCTTCCAAACTTTATTTAGGAAACTTCCCAAATAAACAAAATAAAATTTCGCAAACTTAGTTCTGCTTTAATGCATTTTAAAGGTCTTCCAAATATCTATTGATTTTATATTTTTTGCTAACCAGTAGGATTACTGATAATATCTATTTATGATTTATAGCTTTTTGCGAGTGTCTTGAGAATTAAAATTACTTTATAATGTTAAAATAAGAATTCAAAGGTAAAGCATAAAATTATTAACAAATACCATGCATTTTTGACCTAGAAAATCAAATATGTGCTGAGTTTTAGTGCTCTTCCTTTTTTAGTAGTAGAGAATTTAAATTGATTTCTTAAGAAAAATGCCATCAATGAGACCAAGTCCCCAAATTTTTTTTAGAGTTTAAAAAATGTAAAATTTTTTAATATATTATTTTATCGTGAACAGAATTAACTTAGTACCCTATGAATTATTTATAATATTATAAATATCAATAGGCATGAACAAAATCAAGTGAACAATTAAGTTTATTATTGCAAAATCTTTTGCTAGAATAATGTACAAACATCAAAATCTATCTTTGTAAATTTTACATCAATATAATATTACCTTTAATGATAGAATCAGGGCTATAGTTTGATATTATTTTGCTAGAGATATTTTGCTAGTGTAATTTTGATAGTAACAGAATCTAGGTCAAAGTGATAGAATTCAAGGTAATATTTTTAAATGTTTGGAATATTTGCACTGTATGGCAAGAAAATTCTAATTATTTCTTATATTTTTCTATGTCTTCTAAGAATTTATCTGTGTGGGAATTTTTTCTTGGATTGCTTTATTTGTTTAGAGTTTTCTTTGGTTTATTTCTGTTTGGGGGTCACACCTAGTGGTGCTCAAAAAGTCCCCAAATTTTTTATCTGCAATTAAACTAACTAGTTTTTTGGTAAGAAAAACAGATTTAGAGGTTTCCTGTCTAGATGTCAAATCAGCATAAATTATGTTTGGCAATCAGGTTCTAATGCAACACTCATAATTGAGAATTACCCTTCTTTTCTTACCAAAGTGATGACAATAATAATAATTATAATAATTTTTGTAGAGTCTTTACTTCTACAATGTGGTTTTGTGCGTGCTTTTTATGTTTGTGTATGCTCATATAGTACATGACAGTGAGGTTGAACATAAGTAATTCTGTAAACGAAAGGGAAGAAAAATATATTATTTCACTTATAAAACAGTTCTTTTCTGTTAAAACAACAGTCCTACCTATAAATACTCAAGAGTCACTGTAGAGAACCTAAAGTAAACTACTTGAATGAATAGCCTTGCAGCTGTCTGTGTATACAACTCTACTTTTTGTTGGCAAAGAATTATGCCACTTTTTCTAGCTATATAATCATTTCATTTGCATACAAAACATTTTTTCTTTTTAGATATAAGGACTGGATCTGCAGTCATTTGTATTTTTTTTAATCCTTGATTTAATTGTGTCTAAATTGACATCCATAATAACTCTTATTATTCCTCCAGTGTCTAGCTTAGTGCATACTACTGTTTACAAAGAAGGTTTATTAAATGGAGGACGATATAAATGAAAACAAAACGTATGAGAGCAATTTAAATTATATCACACAACCTTGTGGTGAAGAGGATAATTTAAAAAATACAAATCATGTAGAATGAATAACTTAGTTATTGGCAAAAATATGAGTACTGGCAAGAGATTAGAATTATTGTTCTGCTCACAGACCTATTCATAGTTCTAAGCTATTCAAAGTTCTAGTCACAGCTCTGTGGTTGAGTGTTAGATAAGTAGGCTTCCCAAGGCCTCATCTTCTCATCAATTCTCTTAAGTCATGAACTGTAACTAGAAGCAAAGTGACAGCAAGTGCAAATAGATTGGTGACTGTTTTTCAAGTGTGTGTGTGAGAGAGAGTGATTCCTGATCATCTTACTATGTAAATATGAATGGTTGGTAAGATATATCTGCCATAGACCTTTAAGATGGGTCTTTGAGCTCCTTATCTATTGTTTATTTGGTATTAAGATACTCTAATTGCAGCTTTAATTTCTTACTAAGCCTTTTGATTCCTAGATTAACTTAAAAATTTTAAGTGAATGAGAGCCTAGTTCTCCCTCTGGGAGAGCCTGGCAAGCTACCGAGAGTTTCCTGCCCACATGGAAGAGCCTCACAAATTCCCTGTGGTGTGTTCATATGCAAAAACCAGTAACAATGTTGGGTCTCATTACCCTGACCCTGAAAGAGCCCCCAATGCAGCACCATTGGAAAGGATGAGTAAAGACAAGCTTCTAAAATCTCAGGACTAGGACGAATGGAGACGTTACTGAGACCGCTCGAGAAATTCGATGATCAATGGGATGATGATGATGATGAAGTTACAGATTTTAAACTCATCACTGATTCAAACATATCACTGGTTTAAAAAGCAACAAAAACCCTATTCCGTCATCTATGGTATCTATCTGTTCGTTTGATTACTATAGATGTGAAATTGATATTTTATGTCTCAGATACAAATTAAGTCAATTTATAGTTTTAATATTATTAAATTATTTATCATCTCTTGCCCACACGCCTGGCTGTCTTCCCCAGGGACCCTCGGAGGGGATGGGCTCCAGCTCCCCTCTCCACCCCAAACGGAGCTCCCAGTGGCTGAAGACCACCGGAACTTAGCTACAGCCATGCTCAAGGCCCCTCTCCACACATTTGGACAAGCGTCACACATGAAGGTACCAGCAGAGGAACCTAGGTGTGATCGTGATCGTGATCGTGATCATCTATTAAGAAATAAAAATTTCTTTCAGGTCAGGTCAGATGCTACTTCAGTTGCATTAAAACATATCAGCTGGGCTAGATATGTTTTAATCACAGTGAGTAGAGTGTTTGCCTTGCACGCCACCAACCCAGGTTCGATTCCCAGCATCCCATATGGTCCCCTGAGCACCGACAGGAGTAATTCCTGAGTGCAAAGCTAGTAATAACCCCTGTGCATTGCCGGGTGTGACTTGAAAAGCAAAAAATTTTTTAAAAAATCAACTATTTGATATGTCTTACATAAGGTTTAATTAAACTCTCTATAAGGTTTAATATTTTTGGTAGAGTATTAAACCTCTCTGTGAATTCCAAGATTTTACTAAAGCTAATTATTCAGACTTTATTAAAGCTATTAATGTTCCAAAAAGGTGAAATAAACTAACAGCCATTTATCTTAAGGTGATAGTAACCTAAACACTATGAAGTTAAAATTTTAACTTTAAAAAATTTAGTTCAAACTTCTGTGTTAGTTGCACATGGAGAGGCTAAAAATGGCTGCTATAAAAGTATAGTCAATTTTGTAGAAATTAATTTCTGAATAACTGACATAAGATGTAATGCATTTTAATTTATCACTTTAATCAACTTTGGTATGCATGTTGCCAATTTTTTGTCTTTAAACAAGAATGCATGGCAATTGATCAGAAAGAATATGCTTTCTGTGTGACTTTGAAACTCCACTGTTTCTGCTGCAGTTGTGTTGCTACGATGGATGACTTTCACAACAGGAAATCAGGCCAATTTAAAGTCCAGGCACCAAGCAATTTGAGAACCACCAGCTTTATGCAGTAATATAATTATTCCCTCCGAGGCTCTTAATTGTATTCATCACACCATGATTTCTGCACAAATTAAGCATGCATTTACTGCTATATATAACTTGCTTTGCAGTTAACATTCTGGAAACAAATTTCAAGGAGATAGAATTTTGGACATATTCATCCCCTGAAATCATAAGTTTCAAATGTTCTGTGAACTTTAAGGTCATATTTTCTACCTTCTAGCCTCTAAATAAATGAAACATTAAACTGTTTAAGAGAAAACATATTAGGAACTTAAGTTTACATATGTATCTTTTGTTATGCTGATTATTTTTCAGGACAGCAAATTATAAATATTTCTTACTTATATATTATGTTATGGAAGATATATTTTGGTAAATCTAAGTTGTAGATATAATAAATCAGAATTTTTAAAAAATAAACTATATGGAACTGTTATTACCCATAGGAGAAACTGCACACATTATGGTAAAAACAAAATTAAAATAACCCAATGAATTATGTAATAAACTTTACATTTTAAAACTACATAGTATGTTACACTTGATAGACTCAGATAAAAAATGTTATGTTTTTTTAAAATAATTTTAAACAGAAAAATGGAGCACTTTTATTTTTAAAAATGCTATAAATCAATTTAAGTGTTTACAGTATTTCCTTCTTTTTGTTTTTGTTATGTTACATCAGCTTATCCTACTTTATTTTATATATATAGGAAATAAATTTTCTAATATATTAAGTCTAAGAGCAGAAAACAGAGATCTTTCTATTTCTTTGGTCCCCTGCACTGCTCTCTCTTTCTCTCTCTCTCTGTCTCTCTCTTTCTCAATCTCTCTCTCCCCCCCTCTCTCACTCACACTCTCTCTGATTTCTCTAGTTCTAATCTATCTTTGCTGCTATAGTACTAGTGTTCTAAGGTGTCTTAGTGAATAATCAATAAATATCTGTTGAGTTATGTGAGTTAAACTTTTCTTATGTTATTCCCATTTTATTAGATTTAGAATGAACTTTGAAGGAATGATCTACAGGGAGGCCACAGAATGGTTTGCATTATCATTTAAAAACCTTTGTAGTGCAGAGCATGATCAGAATAGCAAGCTAAAAAAATGCATATGGTCTTTAATTCACACTATAGTGATTCATCATGCAGTTGATGAGTAATAGTAAAAACTGTATGGAATTATTGTAAAGTAAATGCAAAAAAATATGAAAGAGAAAGTCTCAAAAGAACAAGATAAATTATGAAAGGGTTTGCTTCTGGGGTGCAGATGAAGAAAAAATAAAGAAAACACAATATAGATATCTGAATGAATAACTATGTCCTTTACAGAGGAAGTGTTTACCGAAGAGAAATTATAACCAGGTAGGTCCAGTTGCACTGACACTTGAAGAAACTAATGAACGGAGACAAAAGGTGACTAGGAAAAAAACTTTACTGAAGAGTTAGTTTGCTGAAGGTTTTATCAGGTCTGTTTTCTGTATCCACAGGGTGGATCAGTCTTAGGATTTTCCTCCCAAAAGTTCTATTGACCTAAGTTTCATTGCCAAGGGCCCTTCCCTATCTACCTGCCTGCATCACAAGCAGTAATCCTTGAGCACACAGCCAGGAGTAAGACACACTGTGGTCACAATACATAAATTTGCAAATATACATATGTAAGTTACATAGGTATTTAATATATTAATTCACTCTTCCCTATTTTCTCATATAATTAAGTTTGTTTTTTGTGTGAATTTAGTCTGCTCAGTGATTCACAGATTCAAAATTAAGGCTAGCATTATTAGAGATTTTCTTAAGTGTTATTATTATAGAATGAATCTATAAATTTTTCAGATAATATTTGTATTAATTTATAAAAAACAGCTATTTTGTAGCAGAGGTGTCAGAAATTAATAATTGTAGAAGTTGCACAGAACAATAAAGATGGGGATAAATATTCTCCATTTACAATGTGCCATTTTCACATAAATTATTATATGGATACATTCTTACATGATTTGAAAGTTCACAATTAATTGATCCCTGTATATGCACTTAATTGCAATATTTGCTATCATATTATTGAGATGAGTATTAGATTGGCATTTTGAAAACTATTTCATTTGCAGATTGTAAGCTTTTAAATGCAATGCTCCCATCTGTCAACTTCAAGCCCATCCAGTCTATATCCTTTTTAAGTGGTGTTAACACAACTTCATTACATAGTGATATATACTATACAAATGTTAATTATGTATTTGACCTTGCTAATGACATGGCAGTGTTACAATTTTGATTTGCTTTTAAAGACTATAGGTAAGGCAAATTATGTAAAAGATATAGAAAGAATTAATCAATGCAAATACATTCAAACTCATTTAAATGTATAACTATAAAATGTTTCCTACATGTTTTAAATTTATTTAGTATATATATCCTAATTTTTAAAATTTCATATGATATTCTTATGTGATAGTTAAGAAAATAATTAATATAACAGATATTTTAAGTTACATCAAAATAATTTTACGTGCTTATGAGTAAAATTTAATCTTTTTTTTTTTTTTTGCTTTTTTGGGTCACACCTGGCGATGCACAGAGGTCACTCCTGGCTTTGCACTCAGGAATTACTCCTGGCGGTGCTCAGGGGACCATATTGGATGCTGGGATTCGAACCCAGGTCGGCCACGTGCAAGGCAAATGCCCTACCCGCTATCACTCCAGCCCCCCCCAAAATTTAATCTTTTATGCTCCCTTTTGGTGGGAAGTGATAGCACAATACTTCGAAAATTATTATTATGTTTATTATTATTATTATATACTAGTCATTATATTCTGCATACTACTAAATTTATGTTATCCTCAATTTTTGGTCATTGACATACTGATGAAGTAGGATTAATGCAGAGAAAGAGATCTATGAACAGTTAGGTAACAATTTTCACAGAAAACATTGAAATCAACTGGAATAGATTTATTTGGTATTTTATGTAGCATCTTATTCTAGTAAGATTACATTTTAAAAGAATAAAAATATTATAGATATGGCAAACCTAAGATTACTACAACCACTAAGCTGCAGCCTTCTTCAAAGAACAAAGATGAACAAGCAACATAAAGGCATGAGTTGTCTGAAATAGGAACTATAGCAGTTACACAAAGCAAACAAAAAACATTCTACTGGAATATGAAGAGATGAGATTATTGCAGAGCATAAACTACACACAAGAAGTATTTATAGTCATGAATATTCATGACACTTTTGTTCCATAAGTAAGGACACCTTAGTCAGAACTCATTGACATTGCTAGGTTTGTAACTAACTAGGTGAGTCTTGAGAAGACACTTTAAGATTTCTTTTTCCACTGAATCTAGAAAAAGCAAAGCACGATGAATTATCCCATCACAAGCATCATTATTAAAGCATCATTAATAATGGTAACACATACCACCCTAATCTGTGTTACCTGGAAAAAATTATCTCTCTCAGTGAATATTTATTTATTTGGTGTTACTTAAACTGTTCTTCATAATTAGTTATGTATTGTATCCTCTGGCCAAAAAAAAAGAAAAGTTTTCTCCTGTAAATCTTGGTGATCTGGATGCCTGTTCAAGTAATTGTTTGATGATTTGTTAAAGCAATAACTTTTGGTCATATTCAATCGAGACAGATAATGAAATTCCCCATATAGCTGCTCAATTTTATTTTAAAATGTTGATATTGCCAGCTTTTCACACACACAGATGCACACACACACACACACACAAACACAAACTCATCAAACCTACCAATGTGATAGCTTGATCACTGTATCACTATCACTGTCATGCTGTTGTTCATTGATTTACTCGAGCAGGCACAATAATGTCTCCATTTGTCATAGCCCTGAGATTTTAGCAGTATCACTTTACTTGTCCTTCCCAATGTTGCTTTATTGGAGGGTCTCTCAGTGCCAGGGTAATGAGACCCGTAATTGTTACTGTTTTTGGCATATAGAATATGCCACAGGAATCTTGCGAGGCTCTGCTGTACAGGTAGGATACTCGTGGTAGCTTTCCGGTTCTCTGAGAGGGAGAACTAGACAATAAGAGGTCGCTTTTCACTTCCAGGAGCTTTGTTTTATAGTCTCTGGATCTTGGCCATTGATGGGATTACACAGTGCCAGGGGCAGTTTGTGGGTATTCCTTCCTAGCTACTGGAAAATGGGGGATCTGGGTGAAGGAGGCCCAGTCCTGATCCCAGCAGGCTTGGAGATCTCAGGCCCAGGTCCTGCATACTTGGGTTCCTCTGCTGGTTCCTTCATGTGTGAGGCTTATCTGAGCGTGTGGAGAGACCCTTGAGCATGGCCGTGGCAGGGTTCTGGAGTTCGTAGGCTGCTGGGGTTCTGCTTGAAGCGGGGAGGGAAACTAAAACCGCCCCCCTGCTAGAGGCCCTGGTGAAGACAGCCAGGCATGGGTACAAGAGACTGCATTGCTCTCTTCCAGGAGCTTTGTTTTATAGTCTCTGGATCTTGGCTGTTGATGGGATTACACGGTGCTGGGGGCAGCTTGTGGGGCAGAGTCTCTTGCTCCCACACCTGGCTGTCTTCACCAGGGCCCCTCGGAGTAGGGCAGGTTGAGTTTCCCTCCCCACCCTGAGCAGAGCCCTGGCAGTTGAAGACCTCCAGAACCCAGCCACAGCCATGCTCGAGGTCACTCTCCACATGCTCAGATGAGCCTCAAGCTTGAAGGAACCGGCAGAGGAACCCAGGTGTGTGGGACCCGGGGCTGAGATCTCCAAGCTGCTCAGATTGGGACTGGGACTTATCCACACATTTTCCAGTAGGTAGGCAGATAATTTGACACATTCTAAATACACTTGATGTGAAATACAAAAATCACGTTAGAGGCATAGAGTCTAGATATGTGTGTTGTAGTACCAAAATATCCTTATAGAGCAATAGATAATGGATTTGAGGTTTGCTCCATGTAGTGCTCATGATCTCAGGGATACACTTGTGCTTCTTATTTATCTGGTCCACTGGTTCTGTGTATGTAGTTACTGATTCAGGATGCGATGTTGATCAGGCACTGCAATCAGAAGATTTGGAGTCTAGAGCTATGACTCTCACTTAATTGGATATCATCATCATCATCATCATCATCATCATCATTATTGCATTGATTATCGATTTTCTCAAGTGGTTTCAGTACTGTCTCCATTCATCTTAACTCTGAGATTTTAGAAGTCTCTTTTTACTAATCCTTCCCAATGGTGCAACATGGAGGCTCTTTCAGGGTCAGGGAATGAGACCCATCATTGTTACTGGTTTGGCATATGAATATGCCACAGGAAGCTTGCCCGGCTTTCCTCTGGATATTGGATATATAATACTATACTTACTTGATCTTTCCAGATCTTAGTCCTCAATGATATTCGATGATATTCTTGTACATTTTCTCTTACATTTCTTTGTAAACTGGGTTATAAGATACCCTTTGTTGTGTATGCGAGTAAACTGTGAACTCTGGAGCGTATTACAAAGCTGTTTGATATGCTGATGGCAATATGCTCTGAAAAGTCCTAATTTGGAGTAGGAGAACTAGTACAGGGATTATTAATGTAGTCATGTATTATTATTATGTTTGCTCAGATTATTAATCTAAAAGCAATCAATTGTGATATAGTCCAGTGCCTCCTTAAAGAATCCTTAGAGGATTCAAATATCACCCATGAGCTAAAGTTCTATAATATAATTACAAATTTTTTTCAGAATGTATAAAAATGTGATAAAACATAAAGATCTGGGCTGGAGCAACAGTACAGTGGGTAGGATCTCTGCTTTGCACATGACTGACCAGTGTTTGGTCCTTTGGCAACCCATATTATCCCCTGAGTTCCACCAGGAGAAATTCATGAATGAAGAGTCCGGAGTAACTTCTGAGCATGAGCTGGTGTAACCAAAAAAACCAAAAACAACATACAAGAAAATCTCAAAACCAAAAACAGAAAGCACTGCAAATGAAATCAATGACCTGAGAAATATGTATTATTTATTTAGTTGTAAGCATCTACTTTGAGATTTTAGGAAGAGCTGAGTCATGAGCGTTAAAACATTTGAATACTCCTGTTTAACTAAAATTGTTCTCTTGTAACAAATCATATCTTATTTAAATATGCATCCTCTGTAAAACAGTTATTACTGCACAATACTCTGAAGGCAGGAAGACACATTGGTGTTAAGCCCATTCTGTATTTTCCCTTTAGTTGCCTCATTAGCCTCACATTCGAAAGAAATCTGTGGCATGGCTAAATTGACAAATACACATTTTTCCTCGGGCTGCACTGCATTCCAAGACAGATAGCAAATATTGCTTTCTTTCTTTGATCATTCTTCTAAAGCGTTCAAAATGTCCTTTTTGGTAAGTATGAT
This sequence comes from Sorex araneus, assembly GCF_027595985.1. Lineage (NCBI taxonomy): Eukaryota > Metazoa > Chordata > Mammalia > Eulipotyphla > Soricidae > Sorex > Sorex araneus. Next base: position 266,107,610 of record NC_073302.1, on the reverse strand, counting down.
TACACCCAAGGACTTTGACACACTTTCCATTTCACCAGCAGTCTCTTATTATTCTGCTCCTTCCTTTTCTCTGCAGATTTGGCCTAACAAAGTCATTATGGTTGAACTGTTTTCAGCCACCTTTATTTTATTTCTATATAATAATGATCTCATTTAATTTTTCTGAAACCCTGAGAGAGAGCCATAGGTTTGACTCGTTATTTTTATGTTTTTTAAAAGTTATTGATTCTTTAAGTAGTTTGATCTGTGTTTTTATTGATTGTGAACCTGAGAAAGTAACACTGTAATTATTCACAAACTGTTTGAATGCTATGATAAGTAGACACCTTTCATTCAGTGTAAACTGAGTTAAATTTTTTCACTGCTTCTTAGTCATGCAACTTTAAATAGGCTGTTTACTAATATTCTTGCAATTCATGAATTCTCTGAGTACTGTCACTGTCACTGTCATCCTGTTGTTCATCGATTTGTCCGAGCAGGCACCAGTAACGTCTCCATTTTGAGACTTATTATTGTTTTTGGCATATTGAATACACCATGGGTAGCTTGCCAGGCTCTGCTGTGCAGGCAAGATACTCTTGATAGCTCGCCGGGCTCTCCGAGAGGGGCAGAGGAATCGAACCCGGGTCAGCTGTCTGCAAACGCCCTACCCGCTGTGCTACCACTCCAGCCTAAGTGAGAAAATATAATATTAACTCATTAAAGGACTTACTACTTGCTTTAAATACCAGCAGTCTAAGTTATGCCCCTGATATCTTAGGGCTCTCTGAGCACTGAAACAAGTAATCCTTGAGCACTGAATAGCCATATATGTCCAATTCCTCCACCAACACCCCGCCACACACATATACACACATAAACCAGTTACCTCAATATCTAGCACAAAATTAAATGCTTGACAAGAATAGTGGGTTTGTTGCTGTTGTTGGCTTTGGTTTTGAGTTGACACCCATGTGATGCTCAGGGGTTATTGCTGAATCTGCACTCAGGAATTACCTCTCGTAGTGTTCAGTGGATCATATGGAATTCCCAGGATCAAATAGAGGTCAGCTGCATGCTAGACAAAAGTCCTGCCTACTGCACTATCCTATACACTGTACGACACTGTACTAACTATTCTATATTTGTGTAACATATAGAGCCTACTTTTGTGAATCAAAGTTATAATTTTGTTGTCTATATTATGACATTTTTCTAGTACTCAGTAAAGTTACAAATACTCATTTATCCTAGACTTTATCAACAACAACAATTTCTCTTCTAATATATTGTTACCCTAATATAAAATATTAGAAGTTCTCCAAATGGGTTGCTCTTGTTTTAAGTAAACTTCACGGTCACTTCTTAGAGTCATGCAACTTTAAATGGGCTGTTTACTAATATTCTTGCAATTCATGAATTCTCTGAGTACTGTCACTGTCACTGTCATCGATTTGTTCAAGTGGGCACCAGTAACGTCTCCATTGTGAGACTTGTTACTGTTTTTGGAATATCCAATATGCCATGAATACTTTGCCAGGCTCTGCCGTGTGGGCAAGATACTCTCGGTAGCTTGCCGGGCTCTCTGAGAGGGATAGAGGAATTGAATCCGGGTTGGCTGTGTGCAAGGCAAACACTCTACCCACTGTGCTATATTAATAAGTATCTATTAAAAATAAATATATATATTTATTTATGCCATATTTTATCTATTTTATCTGTTGATTAGTATCAATTTAGTAGTTGATTTTTGTAGCTAAGGCTGATAATAATCTTGGGTATTAGATTGAGTATTAGAGTACCCTGCTTTCAGTTCTTCTGGGTATATGCCAGAAATACAACTGCTATTTAAATATTTAAAAATGTAAAACTGCTATTCCTTTGAAAAGTTTGGTATTTTTTTTTAGGAAAGTCACTCAATGATATGGGACAATGATCCATTAACTTAAGTTTTAATAGCAGGAAGAGGAATATAATAGGATAAGTCTGGAATGAAGCATATTTACTAAATCTTACCAAATGAAATATAAAATTGAATATCTGGGTTAATGATCAGACATAAGGATGCTCATAAATTTTCACAGAAATATGTTTTTTAATTTTTAAAATTTTGTGGAAGTAACTGGCTTACAAGACAGTATAACATCATCACACCATACCAACAACTAAAATGCCTACAATCTCTGCAAAGCCCATTGGAACTCCTCCACTATTTCAAACCATCTTGTCCATCTTGATAACTTCAATTGTGTGATCAGACTTTAAACATTTGTTTATTGTTAAATTGTTTGCTTGCTTTGCTTCTTTATACATAGCATATGAATGAGACCATCTAGTATTTTTTTTCTTTTATGGATTTATTTTACCTTGCATGAACCATAAGTATTCTATTCCTCTTGTCACAAATGCTAAGAATTTCATATTTTATCTTTGCAGTATTCTATTTCTCATATGTCATAATTTTTTATTCACTCATCTGTTGTTGGGTACTTGAAAATTCATGGCTTAAATAACAACAAATCAACATAATGTCACATAATATAACCTTTCAAACTAATGTTTATAAGTTCATTGGATAGAAATTTAGGAATACAGTTGCTATAATATTTCTATGTTCACTTGTTCATGAACATATAAGCCATTTCTAAGAAATTTGATGTGTTTGGAGGCCACACGGTCTCATTTCTCACATATATTGATATCTGATGTCATAACTATTCTATATTTATATTACATTTCTTTGCACTAATCTTGCTTTTTATGTTATTTTCCTTGGTTTTGGACATTTTAATTATGATTCATGGATCTTATTGAATTTTTTGGACTCTGCATTAATTTTTTTCTGTTTGAAAATTTTGCACATTAATATTTTATTTATTTTCTACCCCAACTCATTGTCTTTTAATGTTGCATTTTATTACAGTAGAATGTTTAAAGTTGTTCATAATTTAAGCATAGTAGAATATTTAAGGTTGCTCATAGTTTATTTTAGTAGAATGTTTAAAGTGTTACCTAATGTGGGAAGTTCAGCTGGGGAAGCACTAATACAATCCCCAATCCTGGAATGAATGGAGTTGGGGCATAATAGTCGCATGTGTTATTAGGGACATTTTTGCTTGTTTGCTTAAAGAAAAATTTTCAGGCATTTACTGGATTTTTTTTTTCTAAAAGGAGGCACTAGTTCAAATAAGTCAGATAATCTCTGGTTTCGATGCTTTATGTTGATGTTTTTAAGTTCTCTCCATGTACTCTATCAATATTATCTAAAGTTCTCAATTAATTCCCCCCCCCAGTTTTCTTCTCCAAATATTTGCTTTGTGTTTTAAGTTTTCCCATCTTATTTCTTTAGGAGTGCTCCAGTGGTGCTCAGGGGTTACTCCTGGCTCTGTACTCAAGAATCAATTCTGGCAGGCTTGGGACCATATGGGGTGTTGACAATGCAAAGTAGGATGGCTACACGCAAATCAAGTGCCTTACTTACCGTACCATTACTCTGCCCTCCACCATCTCAATTTTTTTGACATGTTGCCTTCAAAAGGGCCATTTTAATATTCTTTGTCAATTCAAGTTAATATATCCATTCTAGGTTATGACTGAACAGTTATGTCCTCTTATTATATTGTATTTTACCCCTTAATTTTTCTTTCTAGGAAATATTTGCTTGGAAACCATGCACTGTCAATTTTACCTTGTTAGTGATGAATGTTTTCACACATTGTTTTGGTTTCTCTATTAATAGTCTTTACTATTCAGGGTCATAGTTAAGTTACTCAGAAAGAATTTAATTGTTTTGGGTCTTGCTTTTAGGATTAGTTAGTTAGCACAAAGCAGGACCCATTCAAAATATAATTATTTCTACCTATTGAGACAAATTGATTTGCAGTACTGTCAGTGTTTCTTGAATCAGGTTTTTCAATCAGTGGGGGAAAGACATTCTGAGACTTGTTGGACTGTTGTGAACTGTTTCCTCTAATCTTTCCAAATGATCATTTCCTTGGTGTTAGACACTAACTAGTACCCCCGTTAAATACGGAGGGGAATCTACTGTAAACACAGGTTGTGTTGTTTTCTAATTGAATCACAGTGATAAACACATTTGCAAAGTTGTTCGTGATTACATTTCAGTCATATAATGTTTCAACAACTGTCCCTTCTTCAGTATACTTTTCCCACCACCAGTGGTCTGTTTCTCTCCCTCCCACCATCTGACACTATGGCAGTCTATGACAGGCACTTCTCTCTCTCTCTCTCTCTCTCTCTCTCTCTAGCTCTCTCTCCTCTTCCCTTCTCCCTCCCTCTTTCCCTCCCTCCCTCCCTCCCTCCCTCCCTCCCTTTCTTCCTCCCTCTCTCCTCTCTCTCCTCTCTCTCTTCCTCTCTTTCTCTCTCTTTCCTTCTATCTCTCTCTCTCTCTCTCTTTCTTTTGGGGCTTTATGGTTTGTAATAGATATAATGGAAGACTATAAGGTATATTCCTTTACCTGTGCCCTTCACCCACTACACACTCTTGTGGGAAGCTTCAAACCATTGTCCTGTCCTCATGGTCCTTATTTACACTCAACTTGGGTATTTTTGTCTCTCTCTCTCTCTCTCTCTCTCTCTCTCTCTCTCTCTTTCTCTCTCTTTCTCTCCCTATATATATAATATATATAGTTATAGTAGGGTAGGGCATTTGACTTGCACGCTGCCAACCCAGGTTCAATTCCTTTGTCCCTCTCAGAGAGTATCACACCCAAATGGCAAAGCCTGGCAAGCTACCTGTGGCATATTCGATATGCCAAAAACAGTAACAAAAAGTCTCACAATGGAGATATTACTGGTGCTCGCTCAAGCAACTCGATGAACAACGGGATGACAGTGCTACAGTGCAATATATATATATATATACATATATATATATGAATAAAGAATACTATCATTCTATTCCTCCCTTTCTGACTAATTTCTTTCAGCATGATACTAAGTCAATCCATTTATAAGTAAATTTCATGATTTCATTCTTCCTAACAGCTGCATAGTATTCCATTGTGTAGTTATACCACAGTTTCTTTACCCAGTCATCTGTTTTTGAGCACTCAGTTTATTTCCAGATACTGGCTATTGCGAACAGAACTGCAATGAACATTAAATTTCAGGTGACATTTCTGTTGTGTGCTTTGGTGCCCCCATGGCATGTTCCTAGAGGTGGTATTTCTGAGTCAAATGGAAGCTCAATTTGTAGCTTTTTGAGGAAGGTCCATATTGTTTTCCAAAAGGGCTGGACCAGTTGGCATTCCTACCTACAATGAAGGAGAATCCCTTTCTCCCCACATTCAAGCCAGTACTGGTTGCTTATTCTTTTGGATGTGTGTCAGTCTCTGTTGTGTAAGAAGATATCTCATTGTTTTGATTTGCATCTCTCTGATGATTAGTGACATATAGAATTCTTTCATGTGCTTTTTGATCATTCAAGTTTATTTATTTATTTATTTATTATTTATTTTTGCTTTTTCGTTCACACCCGGCAATGCACAGGGGTTACTCCAGGCTCTGCACTCAGGAATTACCCCTGATGGTGCTTGGGGGACCATATGGGATGCAGGGAATGGAACCTGGGTCGGCTGCGTGCAAGGCACATGCCCTACCACTGTGCTATTGCTCCAGCCCCTTGAATTTATTTTTTTGAAGTTTATCTAATTGCTTTCCCTATTTTTTGATGGATTTAGATGTTTTTTTTTTCTTGTAAAGTTCATGTCATTTGTAGGCTACAATTTAGAATTTTGAGGCAGAATCAAGTGTATAAGTGGGGTTGAAGGTGTACCTTTATCTACGCAGTGGGGTCCACAGGGTATTTCTACCCAATCCAGATTGCAAAATATGGGTTAAGTCATTACAGCAAGAATCTGACTGAGAAACCTCCTTACATAGAGGTACATGAAACTGCAGAAGACAGGGTCAGAAACAGAAAGCCTAATGACTGGACCGTGCTGAAAGGCTGCTTTGTGGCAAGTGCAGCTGATAAGTCTCAATTTACAAATGTTAGCAGCTCATTGCTCCAGGAGTTTGTCAAAATACCAAGGTTTTAGTCAGAGATTTTGAATTTGAAATCACATATGTACTAGAGTTTAGATTCTTTCATTTGCTTAAGGAATGGTCTGAATATGCGTTGCTTGGCAGCTCCTGTAAGACTTTGATTATCATCTGTGCACTCTTCACTTTGGTCACAGTACTTTTATGGAATAAGTGTTCCAGCGACAAAGCAATCCAGTTTTCACGACACTTGAGTGATGGCTTCCGAGTGGATGGCTTCCAGAAGAGAGCTGTAGCATCAGAAAGAAAGTAACTTGTACTTTTTGCGGCCCCGCGCGAGATCGACCCCGGAGGCAACTGAACCACTTTGGACACGAGCGGCGCCCCCAAAATGCCTCCAAACTGTGTGCTGGGAGCTTCTGGCCCAGGCGCTGCCGGCAGGGTATGGTCTTTTTCTCTCACCTCTTTCTTTTTGAATGCAGCGAGGCTATAGCCGGTTTTTAGACTATGCAGGAAGCCCGGGATAGCCGATGGGCGGGACTTCCGGATCCGCCCTGTGCCGGCCGACATTTAAGCACAGAGCCATGTGGGGACGCTCCTTTGCAGCCCCGCGCGAGATCGACCCCGGAGGCAACTGAACCACTTTGGACACGAGCGGCGCCCCCAAAATGCCTCCAAACTGTGTGCTCGGAGCTTCTGGCCCAGGCGCTGCCAGCAAGTGATGCAATTACCAAAAGAATTTTCCCTGGACTTCATATAGAAATCCAAAACCACGTGGCTGCAATAGCAGCCCCGCGACCTAATATCTCTTGATTGTCAGCAACGTGTAAATGTTCCTTTTTGGCAGGGCTTAACGTGGGGGGAAACTCCAAACAATAGTACTGAGTTTTTTGTTAAAGGGTAAAAGATTGTAGCGATAGAATTTTAGGCAGAATTTTCCCTGAACTTTATATAGAAATCCAAAACTGCGCGGCCGCGGCAGCCTAATATCATCTAATCATCAGCAATATGAAATGGTTCCTTTGTAATGGTTTGGACTTTGGGGGGACCATAATAGGGTTAAAGTTTGTAGCGACGTGTAATTTCTGGCTGTACTTTCCCTGGACTTTATACAGAAATTCAAAGCTGCGAGTCTGCTGCCATGGCCTCGCAACCTATTGTCATTTAATCATCACCAATATGAAATGGTTCCCTTTTATGGGTCGGACTTTGGTGGGAAATCCTAACAAGAATAGTAAGTCTTTTGCTGAAATATTGAAGGCCACCAAAGTGGTAGCCATCTTTATAGACTGAACTAAGCCATATCCCCACGCTGGCTGAGAAGAAATATCCTTCTTTCTCGGGAAGAAACGCGGCGTGGCGTTAACCATAGTATGATGTCCATTAAGCTGACACGGACCTGGTGGCGTGGGAATCGGATATAAGGGAATAAATTATTATGTACTTGGAACAGCGGGACGCTGGTGGAATCTTGAGCCGGGGCCGATACCAGCATATTACTTTTGGTTCCAGAAACCGCTTGCAGACATTCTACCAGACTATCAACTAAGCCAGAGCCCCACGCCGGCTGATGATGAGAAATAACCATCTCTTTTGGTTTGTTTTCCCTTTGTCAGGCAGCGTGGTGATTACTAAACAGGCGTGATCTCGGTGGCGCGGGTCGAGGGGGGAAAAAAATAGAAAAGTTATGTAACAAACAGCGGGACTTAATATCTCTACATTCTCAGCAATGGAGAGCCATCAAATGCTTCCTTGACAGTGGGACTGTCTTCTCTTTTTTGGGGGGAAACCCTAGCAACAATAGTGAATTATGTGTTGAAACATGGACTGTAACCAAGATAAAGCATAAATGAAGTGAAACTTATCACTTACAAGGGTGGGGACTGGGGGGGCGGGAGGGGGCGGGAGGTATAATGGGGTGGTTGGTGATGGAATATGGGCACGGGTGAAGGGAAGGGTGTTTGAGTATTGTATAACTGACATAATCCTGAGAACTATGTAACCCTCCACATGGTGATTCAATAAAATTTAAATTAAAAAAAAAAAAAGAAAGTAACTTGTAAAGTTCCGAGTAGGATAATTCTTTTTATTTTCTGCTTTGTTTGGGGGTCACATCTGTTGATGCTCAGGGCTTACTCTTGGCTCTGCACTCAAGAATCACACCTGGTGGGCTTTGGGGGGGACTACATGCAGTGCCCCGGATTGATCCCCAGGTCAGCTATGTACAAAACAAGTCCCTACCTGCTGTACTGTCACCCTGGCTTCCCTGAGGACAACTCTCACAGATTCCTGAGTGAACTTAGTAAAATGCGGATATTATTAGGAAATGAATTACACATACATAATTTATATACTCATAAAGTATAAAACTAGAAATTTTAGAATAAAATTTATTAAAAATGTCGAACTCAAATTTTAGTGAATTGGATATATAGAGAAAAGGGAAGATTAAAAGTGGTGTTATTTTTCTTATGACAGAGATATACTAAATAATGCAAAATATGTATATAATACTTTAAGTATTCCATTCTGTACAAAAATTTGGCATCTTCCATTAATAACATAAACCACAATAAAACGTTAAAAATATCTGAAATTTGGCTTCTGCCATTAATAAAATAAACCACAATGAAACATTAAAAATATCTGACTTTATATCAAGTCAGCTATTGATGCAAAAGTTCCAATTTTTTATGCAGGACAAAATTAGATCATATCTGAAGGTGAGAGGACTATAAAATAGTGAGCACGACTACAATGTGCAAAACTGATCTTACCTACAACCAAAACTTTGACTTCATTAATATAGATGATAACATAATTATGATAGTATTTTTAAATTAAGAAGAAAACATTAGGGATGCATGTGATTGTATCTTTAAAAAATTGTTTTCCCCTAAAGATGCTTTATAACTATTTTAACCATTGTACTCTATTTGATCATTCTAAAAATAGATATTCATCTGTATTCTATAATGATATTATTTTAAAAGATCCTGATGCTTGACACTCAATCTTTTTGCCACCAGGGTTGTCTACTTAAACCTGGTTTTATTTTTTTTTTATGTTGTATATTTTTATTACATATTCATAGTATGTTCTGCTGGAAATACAAACACACAGATGGCAATATATAGTTCCCAGTCATAAGGTTGAAGTATGTTTGCATGTGTTGGTTGGAAAATATCTATAAAATGAAGTACTTGTAGACACTAAACAAAATTCACTCTCTATAGATATTTTCTAATAGAGCATACATATGGAGCATTTTCATGACCATAATACAAAGTTCTAAAATTAGACTTATCTGCTTCAGTAAAAGATTATATGGCCTTTGGAGACCATATCTAAATTTCCTCCAAATTTTTTGCATTAAAGATAATATTTTGCTAGATAATACCCAAGAAAGTGAAAAGAAAAATAAAAAAGAAAAAGATTTTTAAAGTGGGGTTATTTGACATAATCTATGTCTTTTTTTTTTTTTTTTGGTTTTTGGGTCACACCCGGCGATGCACAGGGGTTATTCCTGGTGGTGCTCAGGGGACCATATGGGATGCTGGGATTAGAACCCGGGTCGGCTGCATGCAAGGCAAACGCCCTACCCGCTGTGCTATTGCTCCAGCCCCGTAATAATCTATGTCTTAATGTCATTGCCTTACATACATTTTATTCACCTTGAGTTATTTTCAGTGATAAATTTTATTTTCATAAAAACAAAAATTTAAACTGATAAGAATAAAATGTTTAAAAACTTCGTTACTATAAACTACTCAATACAATTTAATTTTCCATTCTTAGCAAAATATTACCATTTGTATACTGTATTAATATTGTATTACTGGCACCCGCTCAAGCAAATCAATAAACAACGGGATGACAGTGATACAGTGGTACAATAATTATTAGCATAATTCATATAAAAATAAATAAAAAGCTATTTTTGTGCTAAGATAGAAATTTAAATTGTAACTATTATTGATTACATACTTCCAAACATCTGATTGTTTCAAAATGATCTAACCAAATGAGGAATGAAGAGACAATTATACTACATAAAGACATGGTCAGCTTCTATAGAAATTTTTATCTTAAAATTGTCTTCATATTTAAGATATTGATAAATGAACTACGGAGTGCTAATGGATTCAATAACTGAGTAACTAAGTTGAGAAATTGAGTGAAAATATTAATCAATTAATTAATGTGTGAATTTTGTTTGTATGCTTAGAGTAAAATTTTATCTAAAGTTAGTAAAGAACTTGTTTGATCAGTGTAAAGATGCAATGATTTTTTTCTTTTTATAAAAACTAGGCGCTCTCCGACCTTGGAGAAGCCCGCGTTCTACCTTGAGCACATTATTCTGTCTCTCTTCCTCGCCACTCTCTCCCACTTTTTCTTCCTCCTTCCCTTCAAAGATCCTCCCAATAAAATTTATTTTACTAAAAAAAATTAAAAAACTATATATATATAAGTTTGCTTGTTACAGATTTATTATTTACCATACATTGCATTTTAGTTTGCTTCCAGTAGCTAAGAATAGTCAGTGTATAAATAACTAGGTATATTTAAAAATAGTAATGAATACAAACTATTTTTCTAGGATACGAATAATTGCTTAATTGTGCCTGGAGGTAATCATTCTATTCATTCAAAAGCATACTTTCCTTCTATTTCCTCAAGTTGTTTTTACTGATTATGTGAATCTTTGAAAACTAAAAACAAACACATATCAAAAATAAAATTACTCTTTGGTACAAATACTTTTCTCTTTAATAGTAACTTTATCTTAAATAAAATGAACTTCATATATTAACTTCATATACATAGCTAGTGTTGCTATTTGAGTTCTATAACTTTTGTTTTTTGTTTCACTTTTTGGGTCACATCTGGCAATACACAGGGGTTACTCCTGGCTCTGCACTCAGGAATCACCACTGGTGGTGCTCAGAGGACCATATGGGATGCTGGGAATCGAACCCGGGTTGGCCGTGTGCAAGGCAAACACCTTACCCGCTGTACTATTGCTCCAGCCCTGAGTTCACTAACTTTTAACTTGAAACAAAATCCCAAGTCAAAAGTTATCGATTACTTTGTTTAGTTTGCCTTATCTGGTACCTCCACTGGGACATATTCTCCTTTTTCCTGCATTATTTTTGTCTATGTCATCTCAAACTTAAATCACACAATCAAATTCTTGAAAAAGACTGCTGAAGGACACCGGGCAGTAATAACCTTAAAAGTGAATGATATAGAAAGTATATGTGATGATTTCAAGGACACTGAAAAATTTTTCCTAGCTTGTGGAATTATACCATACAGCATTCATTGCTTTCAGTAAATTGTTGGTCTCTGCCTCTCCTCCCCAAATACCCCAGGACTTTCCCTATAACGCCACTCAATCAAACTGTTTTCACTGTACAATTCACATATTGTATTATTTCTCTCCAAGCAAAAGAAAAGAAATGGCAAATCTAGATTCATTAAAAAGAAGGATATAAAAGAAGGTGCTGAATTTTTTTTTAAGTGGGGAATCTTGGCTTTTTCAGAATTTTGTGAGATCACATCCTTCCTATGACTTTAGTTTGTATTTTAATCTTAACTCACCTTGATGTAGTAAAACGGAGATGAGTTTGTGAGTATAATGGGCCTGTAAAGAAAGCAGAAATCCTGTGCTGTAGCAGAAATCTTGTCCTGCTCTGTACAGCTCATCCATCTCTAGGCCTTGTGAGAATTTTCACTGTTTTTTAACATCTATAATCATGTCCTCGCATGAGAAAATAGGCTTTACAAATGACATAAATTGCAGCGTCTAAAATAGTATCAGATAAGCCATCATTTTCACAAACATAATTAAATAAATAAACTGGTACAATATTATTATTGTATCATCATGGTTAATTTAAATAAAAATTAGCAAAGAAAGCAAAAATATTAATGAATTTAACATCTATTTTTAGGATTGTAGTCACTGATATTTTAAACCTATGGACGGGCCCATGGAGACCGGCAGACTCTGACAATGGCCATAACCCTTGTCATACCCCTAGCCAATTGTGCAGGAAGTCATTCCCTCCCCATTTCTGCAACGAGCAACTTATTCCCTAAAGTGTGAGATTTGATTACCTTTTCTCAGCATGCATTCAGACAAATGTTATTATTGGTCATAAAATTATCCAGCCCAGTGACCTATGGTGACAGTGAATTTCACAAGGTGACTGCCTGCTGAGTGAAGCATCTCCTTTTATTTGTTCTAAATATTTTATATTATGGAGCTTGAAAATGAAAAGTACCTTCATTTGTATGTTTAAATACAGTGACTCTGACATTGTAGGTTGGCAACATTTTAACTTACATAGATCTTATTTGCCTTCATGACTAGAGTTGTCTATATTGGCAAATAAAAATATATAACTCCCACTAAACTTGAATCTACAGCACAAAAATGATTATAAGTCCATGCAATTTGAGTACATCTCTATAATAATTTTGAAGTGCATTAAGTTCACATTTATTTTTTACTTTATCTGAAAACGTGTTATTGCTGTACCAAATGCACTTGTATTATCATGCAATTTTTATTTCTATTACTGATTCAGTTAACTTTTTTAAAGCATGTATGTAGAGTATGTACAATTTATTTTATAACTTCATATGAATAACTAAGAAATTAGCCATGGTGCAGAGTTTGCTAGATGTTTATTGAGTTCAATCCTCAAATCTGTTTACTAAAAATTGAGCCAAGGGAAGTCAAATTGTTTGCTTTTCTCAATGTATTCTTCTAGACAGGCATTGAGATACAGGGTTTGAATAAAAATATTCTGTTCTTATTTGTCCTCCTTTGTAACTATTTTTTCCATGTTGATTAGTATGCAAAGTTCTTAAGTAAATGCTGAGCTCTGTATTGTTGTATCACTGAATCTAGATTTACCTGTTACCTGAGTGGGCTTGTCACTGTAGGGCAATCTGTGTTGCATTGGAAAGGTCATGAGAGTACTTGCCAGCTGTTACCACATTGTAATTCTCTGTGCTGTAACCTTGACGGTGGAGATTATCAGTGGAGAAGAATGTGAATAAAGATTCTCAAAGAAAGCTGCTTAGTAAGGTAACTCTCTGGATAGGTAGGAAAACATTAAATATTCCAGCGCACAAACATGCCCTATCTCAACAGAAAAATACTAGACTTTTATTTATTTAATTTGAAGGGGAAACATCTGTAAACATCTGCATTGGAACAAAGGAAATTCCATATTTCTGTGGGGAAGGAATATTTCACTATCAACCCTTTTGAAACATAGCTGGAGCTTTTTCTACTGTGACTACATTAGTTCTTGTTTATGGCATTGTCAGAATAAAGTAAGATGGTCATTTTAGAGGATCCATTCAACATGTAGTGTAGATACTTTTAAATTTCTCTGGACAAGTAGTGGTGCCTTTGTGTAATTTGTTTTTGTTGTGTTTCTCATGTCAATTTTAGCTACAAGTGAAGAGAATAATTACTGTGAGGATAGAATGTCGACTACTTCAGAAGCAGCAAAAAATGCCCTACTCCTCCCCAAAGTTAAACTCAAGAGATGGCATGAGAGTGATATATTTTATTGTGAGACTCAGGAATTCTATTTGGTTTTGAATTGGTGGAATGCTTTTTTAGAGTGAAAAATATAGGTATAACAACTAACAATGTTTTTCTTCTAGTGGTGGCTGTTATTGAAAAGCGATGGAAAGCACACTGACACCATCTGTGTAGCCAATGTTATGAATATTATATATATATATATGATACACAACTGTATCTAAGATTGTGCAAAAGATTTTAAAGAATCCCACAATGTTCTACACATTGACACAATCTAAACATAGAGTGAAGAACTGAACAGTCAAAATGTCTTAGAAACGGGGGGTGGGGGACAGCACAATAATACAGTGGGTAATGCCCTTACCTTGCACAAGGCCAACCTGGGTTCAATTCCCTACACCTCATATGGTTCCTCGAGGAAGGAATGATCCCTGAATGTAGCGCTAGAAGTAATCCCTGAGCTTTCGGGGTGTTGCCCCTCTCCCCCTTGAAATCAAAGGTCTCCGGAACAGCTAAATATATCAACAGCTTCAGTACAAATGGGAGAAGCCTACTTTGGTATATTTTCCTTGTTTACGAAACCAATCAATGAGGACGAATGGAGACACTATGGGCAACTGCCTGAGCAAATTGAGCAACGAGATGACAAGTGATACAAGTGAATTGATAGTTTTGGCCCTAAACATCAAAGTCTTGGATTTATTTTCAGTTAAAGTTTTGTGATTTTGTCTGAGAGTTACCTATAACCATTTGTTGAAAGTATTCTTCCTCTAATTATGCTTTTGGCTTCTTTAAAATAAATCAACCGCCACTGTGCCAATGTGTAAAACCTTGTTCTTGAGCTTAAAGTCTATTGGTTTGCCTCTTTACTTTTATCCTTTACTGCATTATTTTAATTATCTAGCTCTACAGTATAGTTTGGAGTTACATTATAACCTTTATCTTCTGATTTACTTATTGCTTTGACTAAATATTTTGGGTCCTTTATGTTTTTACACAAATTTCTACAATTCTTGTACAGAACTCAGGTGCTAAAAATTGTCCTAAATAAAAACTTGTTAAAATACCAGAAAATAAATTAATTTCAAATCTCTTCAAATACATTTTTATATATTTTTACAAATTTATACAAGTAAATTTGTAAATATATTCTATTTTATAATGATATAATTTACTGGAAAAAAGCATGACTTTGTTTTAAAAAATATTAAATATGTTATTTTAAATAACATTAACATTTTAATATATTATTGAAATTATTAAATATTTAATTAATATATAATATTAATATTAATTCTTAGATATGCTAAAAACAGAAACAATATGTCTCACTCCCCTGACAATGAGAGAGCCTCAAATTATTGGAAAAGATGAGTAAAAAGAGGCTGCTAAAATCTCAGGGCTGAGTGTGTAAAAAAATAATATGCACACCGAGGGGCATGTGCACTCTCAGGCTCTCTGGGCGGCTCTGTCTCACCGCCCACATTCGGTGCTCTGGATCCGCTGTGTGTGGCTGTTGGTCAAGGGTAGGCTTGGAAGGAGGAAGGCCAAACTGGTTGCTCGATCAGTTTATTTCATTCTCTCTCTCTGCTTCTCTCCTTAGCTCTGGATCTCTCTCTGGATCTCTGGATCTGGCCCCCCAACCCACTCTTACAGCCTAGTTAAATCCCCCCAGCATGAGGGGTTTGGGACGTACACATAGGTGTGGTCACAATCAATAGGGTAAGGTTCCTTTCCCTCAGGGGATGCTTCTCCTAGGACTGATTCTCTTTCAGCAGGAGGATCCACCCAAGGGTGGAGTCCCATGAGTGTGTTTCTCCTCTCCTCATCCAGCAAACATATAAGAATTAATAATATTAATCATTTTGTATGGGCACAATAAGAAATGCATTAAAGCTTATAGAATTGCTCTTCTGGGGCCATCTCAATCTCAGACTACAGTGCTCAGGCCGGATCAGTCTTTCCTATCCCTAGCAGGGTCCTAGTCTCATCATTACTTTTGGATCATGACACCATTTGTCCATGATCAAGCTCTTAACTTATAGTTAAGAATTAGGCACTTTGGCCAGGCCCATCTTGATGCTAGGGGTAGCACATAACTCACCGCTTGCCCTGGATCCATCCATCCCTCATCGCGACTCTGCTTTTGGAGTGCTAGGAACTGAGGGCAACTGAGGCTTAAGTGGAGAAAGCAGATGCCCAGGAATGAATAATATTCGAAGCCAATTAAGTCCCAAGTTACAAAAGCATAATATTGTCTTCTTGTTTCTATACATAAAGAACATTGCTTTAAAGTAAATTATTCAAAAGGCATAAGGGGAGGAAAAAGGCAATATTAACTTATAAGTTCAGTATCCTAGGAAGGTCTGACCTTACAAATTAGCTGAGTCAGATTAGGGGGAGAAGCTGATTAACTCTTTTTGGGGAAGAGAACATAGAGAAGTGATTATAGCTAAACAAATGGATGGGAGAGATTTGGGAACACCTTGATGGGTGAGACTGGGGTAAGCCTAAACTCCGGGAAAAACCGGGACAAGCTCCTTGTGAGAAGGGGGGAGAGAACAAAGTAATGTCATCCTACATGAGTGTAATAGAGACATTACTGATGCCCACTCGAGTAAATCATCAAACAACGGGAAGGCAGTGATACAGTGATCAAATATGTATTTACATATGCACACATGTACATATGTAAGACTCAAATTCAATTATAGATAAAGTCATGTCTAACGTTAATTTTACAAGAGTCAGTTTTTTCAAAGGCTTGAAAATGAAAAAAATCTCATGCAAAATAATGGTAATTTAGCTCTCACTCCAGATATCTCTTTTAAGTACACAGATTTGATTTAAAATTCTAAATTAGCGATTAATTTTTCTTAGCTAATTCATGTACTTACAATGTCAAATGTTTTGTCACATCTTGCAAATGATTTTACCAATTATTGAAGATTGTCTTTATAAATTCCAGCAATGATTAACAAATTACTTACTGAAACACGGTGCTTGGGTTTAAGACATCAAGAGTTCAGT
This sequence comes from Sorex araneus, assembly GCF_027595985.1. Taxonomy (NCBI): domain Eukaryota; kingdom Metazoa; phylum Chordata; class Mammalia; order Eulipotyphla; family Soricidae; genus Sorex; species Sorex araneus. The sequence goes on along the minus strand of NC_073302.1, from coordinate 266,091,022 downwards.
CACTGTCTTTGCTCTGAGTTTACTATCTAAGTCAGAGATCGCCATGTAGAATATGTGGTCCTAAGAATATTTTTACCTGACTTTCTACCTCACCATCCCAGGTGAGACTTGCCTCCTGCTGATATCACTAAGCTTCTGCTGAACACGAGGCAGAGCTCCAGTGGGGTGGGACCTCTCTGCCCTGGGTGGGACCGTGAAGCCTCCATCCCCACCCCAAACCTGTGCTATATTAAGGGTCCAAATCATAACTCCCTCCTGGCTTTGTGCTTGCTGTTCTGCCATCCCAGCTAAGGCTCACCACTAGCTAATCCCACTGGGCTTATTCTGAATGGGAGGCAGAATTCCATTGGGAGGAAGGCTCACACCCTCCTGAATGGCTCCGACAGTGTCCACCCCAGTTTTACGTCATATGAAGGTCCAACATCACAGTTCCTTTCTGACTTTTGACTTGCTGCTCCACCATCCCAGCCTGAGAAGAGAAAAGGCAGCTTCTAGTTTAATCCCTTGGCATCTCCCAGGGGTGATAAACTACAAAGACTTACCCCCAGCATAGCAAGAATACTGGAGAACTGGTGGGGGAAACAGGTAGAAAGCTATCAACACCAGTAAATCCTCAGACTGTTTTTAGTAGCACTATGAAAAGAATATTCAATAAGTTCATAAAAACATGGCACATATAGGCAGTGAAGCTCAAGAAAATATGAGTCAAATGAAAAATTTCTCCTAAAGTGGAAATGGGCAGTCTCTTGCCCGCACACCTGGCTGTCTTCCCTGGGGACCCTCGGAGGGGATGGGCTCCAGCTTCCCTCCCCACCCCGAGCAAAGCTCCTGGCAGCCGAAGACCACCGGAACCTAGCTACAGCCATGCTCGAGGGCCCTCTCCACATGTTCGAATGGGCCTCATGCATGAAGGTACCAGCAGAGAAACCCAGGTGTGTGTAATCCCATCAACGTCCAACATTCGTGAAAGTGGAAATGAAGAAGATGTTACGTGATTTAATAAGTGAATTGAAGCTGTGAACAGCAAAATGACCGAATCGAAGGAAGATTGAGGAGCTTTAAGATGAGATGGAGGAAAAAACACCAGACAAATGTGAGATGAGTTCACAAGGTAAAATATGAGATCAACAAAGTCCCTAAAGAACAGGAAGGCAAATGTGATGAAGAAACAGCAAATAAATCGTTGGTCGTAATTTCCCATAGTTGAGGATTACTGGCACTAAAATTCAAGAAGAGGCCCAGTGAAAAGAAAAATAATTAGGAAATCTCCAGGACACATTGTACTCAAAAAGAAAAAAAGTTCAAAGATAGAGAATATTGAAAGCAACAAGATAAAAAAGGAATTTATGTATAAAAGGAAGCCCATAAGATGTATAGCAGATCTATCAAATGAGACTCCACCAACCAGTAGAATATGGAATATAATACAAAAACTCAGTGAAACGAACACCTCACAAATATCTGTCCAGCTAGAATATAGTCATATTTGAAGGAACTACACAGAACTTCATGGATAGGGAATCACTGTCACTGTATCACTGTCATCCCATTGCTCATCTATTTGCTTGAACGGGCACCAGTAACGTCTCCATTGTAAGACTTGTTGTTACTGTTTTTTGGCATATCCAATATGCCATGGGTAGCTTACCAGGCTCTGCCAGACGGGCAAGATACTCTCAGTAGCTTGCCGGACTCTCTGAGAGGGGTGGAGGAATCGAACTTTGGTCAGCCCCATGCAAGGCAAACACCCTACCCGCTGTGCACTCCAGCCCATGGATAGGGAATAGCTCAAGGAATTTAATAGCCTTAAAACAACTTTTGTAAGAAGCATTGAGAGAGGTCCTATAAACAGGAGAAACTCTCCATCATGTGGTATTGAGTAAAGGTGTGTGCTTTTGTCCTTTACCGGATCAAGACAGGTTAAAAACATAAAGCAATGAATCAGCACAAATGGACTTTTATTGATTTATTTTCTAATAATTTTATTTGCATTCTTTTAAAGATTCTTGTGGGTCAAGAAATATGAAATAAATTTGTTTTATGCTTACCAAGAGGATAATTTTAAAGTTTCATTTATGACAGGGAAGACATGATGATTATTGTAATTATATACAAGTAGCACTGTCTCTGTCATCCCATTGTTCATCAATTTACTCCAGTGGGCACCAGTATTGTCTGTTGTTGGCATATAGAATATGCCACGGGTAACTTGCCAGGCTCTGTCGTGCAGGCGGGATACTCTTGGAACCTTGCCGGGCTCTCTGAGAGGGACGGAGGAATTCAACCCGGGTCAGTCACGTGCAAGACAAATGCCCTACCCACTGTGCTATCGCTCCAGTCCAGTACAAAATAAAATTAAATGCAATATATTTCAGACGCCATGGTCAAAAACTTAGTTTTGTAAGTCAGACTAGGCAGTGTAAAGTCCCTAAGGGACAGGAAGGCAAGTGTGCCTTCTATACTGTATTGTATAGAATGATTAGAATTTTTTTAATCTGCAATGACAAAAATCATAAAGCAATCAATCACTACAAATTGATTTTTGTTGATTGATTTCTGATAGTTCCATTTACTATTTGTTTAAGTTTTGTTGGAGCAAGCAACATAAAATAAATTCATTTTATTTCACCATTATAAATCGCAGTGTCAATAATTTTTAAAGAAATACAAGAAATGTGTTTTTTAAAAGAATATATGTTCAAAATGAATTTATTCTCTTCCTTTAAGAGGTAAAGCCTATGTCTCCTCCCAGTAAATATGACTATACTCAGTTTTCTTTTCCAAATAATGAAATTAAGTTGAAAGGATGGTAGATTATGCAGAGTATGTGATTAAAAGTCCACTAGTTTCATTTTATTCTCTTTCTATGGGTTTGTTCACTCCGAGACTAAAGGTCATCTTAAAATAACTTTCAACTAAGATATCTTTTTATTTCTGTCTCTCTTTCTCTGTCTCTCTCTTTCTTCTTTCCTCTCTCTTCCCTTTATTTCTTCCTTTTTTCTTTCTTTCCTCTCTCTTGCTTCACTCTTTCCTCTCTCTTGCTTCACTCTTTCCCCTCCCTCCCTCCCTCCCTCCCTCCCTCCCTCCCTCCTTCCCTTCCTTCCTTCCTTCCTTCCTTCCTTCCTTCCTTCCTTCCTTCCTTCCTTCCTTCCTTCCTTCCTTCCTTCCTTCCTTCCTTCCTTCCTTCCTTCCTTCCTTCCTTCCTTCCTTCCTTCTTGGATGGGATGGGTCACACCCATTGATTTTTGCAGCTTTGTGATCTCCAATCTGAGATCACTCCTGATGTGCTCTGAGGATCATATGAGGCCAGGAATCAAACCTAGTATGTCATCCTGCAAGGTAAGTGCCCTACCCGCTGTTCTATCACTCAAGCCCTAAACCATGATAAATTTCTATCAGGAGATCCTTAATGGGTTAGAGAAATAAAAGAGCTGGTAAAGCACTTTCACGTATGTTACCTAGATTTAATTGTCGACATCATATGTGGTTCCTGGGACTACTGAAAGATCATGCTATGCTGAGAATCAAACTCTGTGCTCCTGCATGTGAAGTGTGCGCAACAGCACATTGGGCTATATTCTTGTCCCATGAACTCAGGTCTTCTGTTAACATTTACATGAAAAACACATTTTGGATGTAGATTTTATTATCAGGCATGCGTGTTTTCAGAAGATTGCAGCTCCAGCTTCCCCGAGTCAAGACTCAGTTGACCTATTTGCAAATTCTTTTGTTTCTTTGTTTTTCTTTGGGGGGGGGGTAATGCACAGGGATTACTCCTGGCTCTACACTCAGAAATTACCCCTGGTGGTGCTCACGGGACCATATGGTATACTGGGAATCAAACCCGGGTCAGCCACGTGCAAGGCAAAAGCCCTACCTGCTGTGCTATTGTTCCAGCTACTATTTGCAAATTATTGATGCACAGAAATAGAAGTACAGTTGTTGTATTAATTTAGATTTTTTGTTATGCAACAATCCATAACTAAAACATTCTCAGACAATGGTTTAGACCAGGCTATAGTAAGTGTAGAAAACAAGGGAACTCTGGAAAACAGCATCCACACTAAATTTGATACAATTAACTTGCAACATGTTTTCATTTCAGTTCTACAAGTAGAATTTTAAACATTTGATAATAGCCCTGCATTGTCGTATTGTCGTCCCGTTGCTCATCAATTTGCTTGAGCGTGCACCAGTAATGTCTCCATTGTGAGATTTGTTGTTACTGTTTTTTGCATATGGAATACTCCACGGGTAGCTTGCCAGGCTCTGCTGTGTGGGTGGGATACTCTTGGTAGCTTGCCGGGCTTTCTGAGAGGGACAGAGGAATTTAACCTGGGTCAGCCGCATGCAAGGCAAATGCCCTACCTGTTGTGCTATTGCTCCAGTCCAACGTAGGCACAGTTTTCAGCAATTTGAGAGGGACTGACAATGAAGGAATCCAAAGTATTTTTACCCCTAGGGAGTGCTTGGGCCATACTTACCTGCGCTCAGGACTTACCACTGTATCTGTGTCCAGGAATCACTCCTGGAGGTTCTCAGGGAACCGTATGGGGTGCCCTGATTGAACCTGGGTCAGTCACATGCAAGGCAAGCACCCTACCTTCTGTACTATTGCTCTGGCTCCAAACCAAAATCTTGTATGTCCCCTAACTGTGAATTGTGCACTCTCCTACTAAACTACATCCCAAACCAGTTATGTACACTTAGAAACCATATCATCTCATTCTTACAGAAAAAAATATTGTGTGGAAATTGCGGTGTGGTTTTGTAAACAGTTCAGTGCCATATAATATATGTGATGGACCCTGACATTTTTGCAGACATTCTGAGGGCAGTGACTATGAATACTAACACTCTGGTATACTGCATCCAAAACTTGGTTTATGAATCCCTTCTTTGGTTCATAAGAAAAATAATAGAATGACACAACTTTTATTTAGAGTGTACTTTTTTTCCTTTGATGATATTTCTTTCATTGCCTCAGATTTTCCACTCTAATTCTGCATCAGTCACCATGTTTAAAGCCTTTTAAATGCAGCCTTATCAAAAGCTTCACTTTTTAAAATTTCTTTGCATGATTTGTTAGTTGTTCATTTGACATCACTATTCACTAAGTCAAAGAAATTAATTAAATTTACAGAGCATATATTCAGGCTTCAAAGAAAGGATACCTGTTATATATTTGTAAAAATAAATAATTCAGGGAAATATACTGACTATTGAATGACTTGTTTACTTATTCTCTGTGGTAGTATTCTGATCCACAACATTCTGTTCATCATATGTACTGTAAATTTAGCAAAAATTCTTTAATATGATACCAAAGAACTCACTTTATATGCTGTTATAGTATTGTGATTTGCAACATACTGTTAATTGTATGTGCAGTAAATTTAGCAAAACTTCTTTAATATGATACCAAAGAATTCATTTTTATACCTGTTGGGATCAATGTCATAAATATGTGAGGTCACTTTCTGAATCAAATTAATATATACTCTTACATTTTAAAGAAATTGCCTTTGCTGGCACTTAGATTTAACTATATTGACTAAATTAGAAATGTTTCAAAGGTATCCATAAAAGCCTGAATTTCATTCTATTTATTAAAAATCTTAAATTGCTATATTTAAGAAATTATATTAATCTGACTGCTTCAAGGTTTTCTATATTTAAATAAAATTTAACATTGCTATGTCTGTTAGTCTGTTTGTGAAAAAGTTTAAGAGATTCTATCAAATTTTGTTGCAATACATCCCATTTTCCCTAGAGCAGTTATGCCCTTTTCTGGTGTTAGCTAGCACTGTACTATGCAGAATGAGGAAAACTGATTAATTGCTTTTAGAATAGTAAATGAAGTCTTTTAATTTAATGAATATTTCAACAGAATCAATTCACTTTGTATCTCTAAAGGCAGAATCCCATAGGGAGAATTTCTTTGGGGTGACCTAGAGAGCAAATTGGAAGCACTGTAAAGTTGGCATACAACCATATGTTTTCACAAGCACTTAGATAATCTGTATACCTCTAATATATTACCCGTAGCCTAAAATGCTTTCAGTTTTGAGTTTAGATTTACAAATTATCCCTGGGCATTACAAGTTGTGAGGCCAGGGCATGGGTTCTCTCTCTGAGATCTGTTTATTCGGAGTATACAAATGAAGTTGGTTTGCTTAAAAGGCAGGAGAGTATAATGGAAAGGCTGGTTGAATAGGAGCATGTCTGTGTGTGATAAAGGGAATGAACTACATCTTTAATCTTCTAAATTTGACACAATACAATTTGTTTATGAAACACAGGCATTTAGATCTTTTAGCTAGCTGGATTTTATGATCATAGTGTTAGATTATAGCTAAAAATCCGAGTTTTAAAACATATTTTACTCTCTTAAACACTTATTTCTTTTGTTTAATTATTTTCTATTCATTGTAAAAGGTAGTAACTATACTTATTATTAAAAACAATTTTATGAACAATCATTTTCTTTGATGGAAAAATAGCATAGTGATAAATTGGCAGCAATTATTCTTATTTAATTTAAAATAATTATTATAATTTATCCTTAAGCATATGTATAAATATACACTGGGAAATATATTATGACATAAAATATAACTCTATGACAAGCCAGTATTTACAAGAAGTAGATTTAGAATTTTGTCCTTCTACCTTTTTTGAGACTTTCAGCAATTTAATTCTGATAATTTTTATAGATGCTTTAAACTCAAGTTTCATGATTATTTAATAAAACTATGTTACAAATAAAGTAGAGCAATTCAGAAACTGCAAGAAAATGGGTGTTATTACTCAAAAAGAAGTCATTTTCAATTCATAGTATGCTAAGATAGACTGTATTTTCTCATTTGCATATATTTATTTCAATATTTTCTTGCGATTATGTATCTCCTTTGACTTTTTGGTCTGGAATTAACTGATGCTCCTGTTCCTCAATCTAATAAAGTATTCTACACATATTTATTAAATTCAAATCAATGGATATTTATAAAATGTAGGGAAGTACTTAAATTTAGAGGACTAACTAACAAGGGGAAACAATTGAATGACAAATTACAACTGGAAAATGAATAAAACAACTACCTTCAGAAATCCTGTTTTACACAAGCTGAACAAGCAAAAATGTAAAAAGTAGAAAACTAAAAGAAAAGAGATGGTATGGGCATTAATTAGGTCATTTGAATCTTGATTCATTCACAAACAAATTAGCAGGTAATAACATTTTATTGCTATTATTTATATATTAAGAAAATAGAAAATCAGGGAACTAAGGAACATAGATAAAGTAGTAGAGCACATATCTAATATGTGCTTAGCTTGAATGTGATCCTGGAATCACAGGACCCCTAAGTATTACCAAGCAAAGCTCTGGTCTCCTGAGTACCACAGTGCCTGAGTATCATATTTGCAGACACAAACTCTGGATGCTTGGGCACACATAATTGTGATACTCAAGTTAATATTTGTAGGGAAAGATAAGTGTATTTTTCAGAAAAAAGTTTAACCCGGATATATTATATATAACTTTATAGTAACGTTCAAAGCAAAAAGCACTTGATTTCCTATTTAAAGCTTACATGTAGCATTCAATTTTGTCTTCTTGTATTCCTTTTACTTTCACATTCTCTCAACAGCAATCTGAAAGAGGTTCTCCAAGCACCTAAGAAGCAAAAACTAAAAGTTTGCTTGAAATCATTTTCCAAATCAAGTTTATTTAACCAAAGATAGCATGAAAAAGTTCTAATTCTCCACTGAGTTGCTGTTTTACACTGAGTCTATTTCTAAATTTCTAATATTTTTAGACACTTTCAAACAGTCATTGTACAAGTCATCATTATCCATGAACTGTGTTAAGTTGGACAACTCGTATTTTTTCTTGGAAGGTAATTTGAACAGCTTGGAATTGAAGATTTATGGAGGATATGAAAACACAAAGATACTGAAGAAGACTAATGCACCACATTTATAAAGTCTGAACTTTATAGCTACCCTCATTAAACAGCTGGCCAGAAATAAGCTGAAATTTTGAGACTGCTAAAAAAATGTGTTTGACCCATTAGGGTTAATCCCCAAACTGGTAGGAAGCATCATTCGGCTTCTGTATCTCATGTTTTAAAAATACACAGAACACATTTAAAAATTAATAGCTTCTACACTATTGACTATTTTAATTTGTTTGGGTTTAGTTTTTCAGTTTTTGTGGTTGCTTGTGGGATGAAATATGCTTCTCCAACAAATAGTGTACTTCCTGCTAATGTTGAATTCTTCTGCTCAAATATTGGAAATGAATATTACTCAATTGCTAAAATGTTCATATGTATCATGTGTATAAGACAACGATGTAACACTAAAATTTGATTTTTAAATACTCACAAAAAAATTAAACAGCTGTGTATACTTACCCACATACTTACCTTTTCCATTCTTCCAATTGTTTTTATTCACATCCATCTTTCAACTTGGGGTCTGGAGTGATAGCACAGCGTATAAGGTGTTTGCCTTGCACGTGGTCGACCGAGTTCGATTCCCAGCATCTCATATGGTCCCCTTGAGTACTGCCAGGAGTGCATGAGCCAGAAATAACTCCTGTGCATCGCCGGGTGTGACCCAAAAAGAAAAACGAAAAATATCTTTCAACTTGGGTGATTTTCTTCAATTTGCAGAACTTTAAAAATCTTGCAATGTAGAACTGCTGATAATTATTTCAATTTATTGTCAATGTGTATATGCCCATAATATAATTTTCATTTTAAAAAACAGAAAATTTTTATTGTTAGTTACATATTTTGAAACATGTAGTATAACACATTAAAATATATCATCATATTATGATAATTATTAAAAATATTGCTTTATCCTGTATAATGTAAAGTTTTCCCAAAAATGTGGTGTTTCTAACTGCTGTCAAAATATTTTCTTATTTTCGACATTCAACTGTAAGAGATGATTTTATTTATTTTTTAATTCTTTATGGGGCTTATTTAGGAAAGTTTTGAGTCAATAAGCTTTTAATTTTTTCCTGTCACATTATATTTTCTCTACTTCTTACATTGACTTCAGTAATATTTGATCATCCAACTATTTGTAATGGATTTATGAAACTCTTTATGAACTTAAATCTTTCTGTTTTTAAGGGTTGAAAAAAATTACACCTTAAAATTTGTTATCAAACTATTGATTATTTCTTCATTCATTTACAAACCCTATCCAAAAAAATCTAAAAAACATTTTGTCATTTTACTTTCAATATTACTTTTAAATTGTATCTTATTTTAAATATTAATATTTCCATGTTTTTAAAGTCTGACTTAGATTCTTTGTTTTGTCCTTTATTATAACTTTCATTTAATTATTTTAACATAATTATAAGTGTTGTTTTGAAATCTTGGTTCACCTTGTATAGTATATGTGCTCATTGACTTGGAATCAGTTTTTTTTGTTGTTTGTTTTTGGGTCACACCTGGCGATGCACAGGGGTTACTCCTGGCTCTGCACTCAGGAATTACTCCCGGCAGTGCTCAGGGGACCATATGGGATGCTGGGATTTGAACCCGGGTCGGCCGCGTGCAAGGCAAACGCCCTACCCGCTATGCTATCACTCCAGACCCTGGAATCAGTTTTTGTAACCTGCTTTTTAGCCTGAGTTTTATTTAGCTTCTATTTGTTTAAATGATTATAAAATATTATTTGAGAACTAGGTGCTCTAGATTATAAATGAGTATTAGTGACTCTGTTATCCTTCTAAATGACTTTGATTATTTTATTTGCATAGGCATTTTACTTCCTAGATAATTTTTTTTAAACTTAATGCCTTTTTCTTGAGATTTCTGTAATTACCCTTTGTAGCTGAATAATTTGTTGAGTATTCTTATACACATAGATTGGGGTTCATGTTTTCTTTGGTCAGTTAAATTCATTAGAATGCCACATGTATTTCTACCTACTTGCATATCTTGGTCTTTTTATTTTCATATCTCAAAGAGTCCATTTTTAGCTTTTTGCTGCCCAATCTGTACATAGATTATAAATGCACTCAGTTATATACAATATTGCTAATAAGAAAATTTAAAATATCACTTAGTAAAGATTTTTATTCCATACATACAATCTCATCTGATCCATGTTGTTGAGGAAAATATGCTGTATGATGAAAATATTTCAAACCTACTCTTGTATGTCAGAAATAGCTATTTATTAAGTGAGAGATAAATGCCAGTTGTAGACGTGGGACAGCTCAAATAAAAAATTTCCTCATTCATCCTGTCTCAAAAAAACAACTGCAGTAGAGGATGCTTCTCTAAAAATGAAAGAGTAAGTCACAAAAACAGGAGAGTTTATCTAGGAGGAGGATGGATCTATCTTTAAAAAGTGATGAAGCTTTCAGTAGTTACTGTAGATAGCATCTCTATTGTGTGTGTTAAGAATTGCAAAGAAGAAAATCTCTACGAAAGTGAATATGACAAAATTCTTGAGGACTAAAAAGAAACTAAAAGAAGATGTAGGGATGTAGGCTACTAAGAAAGGTGTGGTTGTAAAGATTATGATTCATAAAAATTTAAAAGATTCATAAAATGAGAGTTAAGTAATATCCTGATAGTTATTGCAAAGATAAGGCTCATTTGTGAACAGTTTTTAGTACCATAGTCTCACCACCAATAAATAATATCAAGTATTGACTTCATGATTTTAAAAGACCGAGGCAGTATTGGACTACAAAATGAAATCTGAAACTTCCATTTAAATTTAAGCTTCAGGGAATCAACCTTTTGTATATTTAAATAAGATATAAGAATTTTATACTAAAGATTCTAAGTCTTCTACATTAAATCAAATTTTGCTGATTATCCTAGTTGTAACTGACATATCTGATAATTCTAATAGTGAGAAGCACTGAGATATGGGACATGAAGGAGCTGAATTTTCATCTTACATAGCAGATGAACATAGGTAAAAGTTTAAGTTTGATAGAAAATATAGACTTATTTTTTAGAGGTGGAGAAGTAAATGTTGGTATTAACTACCTAAAGAAGTTGAAATTATTAGTTAAATTAGTAGTTGAAATCAAACAAACACAAAACATTGAATGTGATGGGGTACTTTTCTTTCTTAAGACCTAGTAAAGAACTACATAAAAAAGGAAACATAATGAAAATAGATATAAGTAAGAATTTATATGCAAAATGCTAAGTAAAATCAGCAAAATCTAATTTATTTGAATCTTAGAATTCTTGTACAAGTATATTTAAATATATTTCAATTCACTCTTTAAAAGTTGGAAAAACAGTAATATATCTAAATATGCTGCAGTTAAGAATGTGGAGTACTTAAACATCTAATCAGAGATATTTATTTCCAAAACCGCCTAACTTTAATTTCTTTTCTTATGCTAGAATGCTTCCTATGGTCTATGCTATGCTGATCTACTTCTTCTGTTCTGTTTATGTTTAAGTTAACAGCATAACTTCGATCACTTTTGGACACAACCTTATGTTTAGTACCAACATCGTTTATTTTGTTGTTTTAAATAAATAGAAATGATACTTAATATTTTATATAGGCAGCAATATATGAAGTCTAACAAATCGTTATTATAAATTTAAGTGCTCTGTTAAAAATCTAAATTCTAGGCAAATATCTATTAATCCTGTTTGTTTTATTTTTAATATCATTCCCGAAACTTTCTTACAGACTTTTTTTCTTATCCCTGAGTAAATTTTTGAAGCTTTTAGCCTCCATAAGAGAGAATGTGGGAAAGGTTGACTGCATAAACATTGATCATTTCTGGAAAAAAAATGAACACAAATGACACATGGTGAAGTACCAACTTCTACATACTGTGAGATTAGCCACTTCCAGGATGATAACCCCAAATGAATAAGCGCTGTATGTTTAGTTTACATCTGCCTTTTAAGTATTAGGAAATACTTACTTCTCTCAACTACTCCTATTTACTTCATCTTTTCAGATGGGAAAACACTTTTCTCTGAATTGATGACTACTTATTTTTCAGCTAAAGTAAATACAGGTCTATATCTCTTTTCATTTGTGTGAGAAGCTGACACATCCTGTCACAACATCACTTGAGTAAATGGGAAAGTGACAGCTTCCTGGCAAAATTTTAAAGAGATAAACATCTATTTTTGTTTAAACAGCCACTAAAAAAAATCATCAGATAGAAGCTTTCCAGGTTGAAAGGATAAAGAATGCGTGAGTGGTACAAGTAGTAAATGAACACACACTGGAAAACTTCTGATGTTTTCCTCGAAGATTTAAACCACACCAGAATTTAGCATCTTCTGGATTAAATAAGATTTAAAATAAAACTATCAAGCTGATGATATTATTAGCCAAATAAATGGACAGAAATGTTAAGAAGCAGGAAATTACATATTCAGAAACAATTCATTCTAAATTATATATTAGTTTTGCTGTTAAGTAGTCCTGTTTTAATCAAATATCATATTCCAAAAAGTTTTATTACTTAGCATAAAATTTTTATTTAGCATTTACATAAAAAATTTAAAATGGCACATTTTAGGTATTTTAAACTTATTTTATTGCTGTCATATGAACATTGCTACTCTTCTCTGATTTCTTTTTTTTTCTTGACTTCTATACTCATTGGATGTTAAAATTATTTTCTGAAATAGCAATCTTACAAATCATGTTTTTTATTTTCTGTTTTTTATTTTCTTCTTTCTTAAAAAGACAAAATTTGAATTGAATATTCACATCAAATATGGGAAGTAAATAATTTATATTAAACTTATTATTAAAATTTCAGTGACATAGATAACCTGTGCTAATTATCCCGACAAAAGGTAGGAATGTCTGTGGTAGATAATATATAAATCATTATTACTTTTTAAAATTTAGGATTTTTTAATAAAGTTGTTCATGATATTTATTACATTCAATATTTCAACACCAATTTCAATTCCCACTATACCTTCAATTTCAATTCCCATTATACCTTCCCAATTATAACACCAATTTCAATTCCCATTATACCTTCCCACGGTCATTATTTCCAATTTTCCCAACCATCACCCAAGTCTGTCCCAACAGCAGGCCCTAAATAATTCGTTTTGTATTTCTTGATATGAATAATTTGCTAAAAATGATCAAAAGTTTTCTTAGAAGAAAGTGTGTGAAGATTGTTGTATCTCACCCTGGAGCAATTAAGTCCTTGTATAAAACAACATTAACATGTTGTTACAGGATAAGCTTTGTGTGTCAATAGTTTCTTAATCAAATTTGGTTGCCTTCTATTTTACATCCCATCCAACGTGGCATGCACATGAGTCCATGATTCTTGGAAATGGAATTGACAACAGATAATAATTCACTTTTCAGTTTCAAAATAGAAGTTCATGACAGGAAATGTTACTTATCTGTACTCCAACTATTAACTAAAATCAAAAATTGGTTATTGATACATAACTATTACAATAGCAGGGGGAAAAAATCCCCCAAATTAACACTATTCAAATTGCTACAATTAGCCCAACTGATGTTTTTCTCTAAGACCATTGAGTAACTTATTGCTTTGGTAATAGATTTTGAAATAAGGATAGCTGATCAGAAGCTATTTTATTAAATTATTGAGTAAATTTTCAATAATGGTTGTTCTCTTCAAAAACTCCAATATATTTAATATTATCCCAGAAATCATACTATTCAGAAAATTTTGCTGGTCAATTAATAAGCTTTACATCTGATAAAACACTAACCAATATATATTAATACATCTAAGTGTGAACTGAACTCTTTGTGGACATTGTCACTTGTCTCTCAAATCATCACAGATTTTGTTTTTCACCTTCTTTCTGACAATTTTTCTTATTTACACACATCAGGGAGGATTTAGGCATTAAGTCAAGAAGCTTAGGGTGGGGAGAGTGGAACAACTCAAAAATATTAACTCTGTGATGGCCAGATTCTTTAATATTGGAAACCTTGTATTAAACTCCTCTGGAGCAAGAAATGAAAAAGGTAGCTGGCATTTGAATATAAACAGTGCATTCATTTTACATCGATGTCTCTTGATTAACAGTAGAAGACATCGCTCCTGAAAGCATCTGCAGTGTCAGTAATTCCATTAACAAAGAAGCCACTTTATTATCAACATACTGTAGATTCATTTTAATGTGTCATTTGCACTTCAAAGTCACATAACTTTTATTATGGTAAATCAATTAAAACTATTTCTCATGATAATTTATCTTCTGCAGAGTTTATCATCTCAGAGAATGCAATATTTCCCAATTTAACTTCCAAGACAAAAGTGATGTAATTGGAATGCCTTTTACTGAGCTTATTAAGCATAAAGATCACAGAAATTTCAAACCCTGAAAGATAACTGTTTCATCTGTGTGATAAAATGGAAGCCACATTTTTTGTAGTGTACTATAGGTAGTAGAGGCAGTATGCTAATTAGTAATAAAATCTCATTTACTGATTTTCTGTGTCTCTCATTTTAAAATATAATCTAGTGAAGCAGATAGTTTCTCTGATATTAATTTGAAAGAGAATGTAAAGATTTACATGGAACATATTTTATGGAAGATTTGCTGATAAAGTTAAACTTTAGGATGACTTAATTGCCTATTTTGTTAGTTTTAATGACTTTGTCAGATGCTTCAAGTATTTAGATCCATTTCTTATCTTTGAAAAATGTAGGTATTTTATAATTTATATTGAATATTTTTCATAATACCACTTTTAGCCTGAACATGTTATCAGAGATATGATGATATCATGTTTTTCTAAGTTGAGTATTTATATGTACAGAGTATTTATAAACATTTCCTACAGATTTTTCCTTTGTCTAATTGCATTTATTTAAACTTTTGTAATAGAGATAGAAAATATTCGCAATTTCTGCTTGACAGTAAATATAATAAGTGAGCTTTATATAAGGATTTACAAGATATGTTTACTTAATGATGCAATTTTAGTATGGTTTGGTTCATTTTATGATAAAACATAAGCAATTTAAGTAGCAATTTTTCTTCAGAGATATTTATGTCTCTGAGAAAACTTCATTTGAAATACATGCATTATTTATTTTCTTAATAATGTATCTAGATTTTCAGTTTATATCTAAATCTTGAGAAATTTATCACTAACAAAGTTTTTTTATTTGTTCATTTAATTCTCAGAGAGATTTGTTTCTGGCATATACAGGAGTAGAACTTATAAGTAATTTATTAGGTGCCATCAGTAATGGTACTCTTGATTTCAGCACTGTAACTGAGAAATTACAATAAAATTTCAAAGAGACAGATGCTTATAAAATAGATAGTAAAAGTGACTTAATTGTAATTTAGTTACTGTTTTTCTACCATCATCAGAGTACTGGAAGAATTTTCTAAAGATTCTTGAGTCTTGTCAAAGTAATATAATCTAAAACCATAAAAATATTGCATATTTTTATTAAACTTGACAACTTATAGTAAGTATTATGTAACTTCTAAAATTATTTTTCATGGTAGGAACAAGTAAAATAATACCAGGAATAATAATTAGCAGGGTAATACATGCAAAACATCATAGAATAAATATCCAAGGGAAAACTGCAAACTACAGTTTCAATTATCTAGTTTATACCACTAATGTAGAAGATTTCAGCAATTTGAGATTCATAACTCTGTGCTCCAAGTGATAATTAGGCTTTTACGCATAAATCATTTTGGGCCGTGTATATGTGTGTGTATATGGTCCTGGGATCAAATCCTGGGTCTTACATACATGAGGTATGCATTCTACCATTGAGCTATATCCCTGGCCTCATGGCAATCTCAAATCTGATAGATCCTTTTCTTTCACTGACATACTGGGGTTGTAAAGATGCATTTACAAAGTCCAGAGGAAAATTTGTAAATGAACTCAATTTAAGATAATATAATTACTTGCATATTGAGATGGAGAGGTTACATACAATTTTGGTTCAAGTATTTCCTGCAAGTTAATTTATCTGATAATAAAACCAGTTCTTCTCAAGGAGACGTCCCCAAACAATAGATTGTTCAAAGATAGTTACGACTGTGCGCTCTTCTAGAGTTCTTCAAAAACACTTCATCAAAACTCACCTTTTGTCCCGTGTAGCAAATCTACCATTTTAAAACAGACATTTTCCAATCTTTATAATATCCTTGCATTACAACACCCATCTTATCCTTGGTCCATAAGTCGTTTTGCCTTGGACCTCTCTTTTCAAAGGAGCTATTAAAATTATGTACGCACCTTTCTCTACTTCAGCAATTAAGAACCTAAGTTCCTTATTATTAACAAGTGTTTTGTTTCTTTGTGATTATTGTAGGTATCGGGACATTTTACAAAATCTTATCATCATGAAATTGTGGTATTTGAAACACACAAGTATCAATGTGTATTTACATTTAAAAAGTAGCAATAATAATAGAATGAGCGTCGGCCTTCTGGTTATTTTTGGTAGGATAAAGCAATCTAATATTTCTGTTGAAATGATTTTAAAAAGTTGAAGTTTTTAAACTTGAATTGAAGGGTAAAACTAATAATACATGAGCTAAGATGGCTTGTCTTGTATCTGGTCAACTCTGGTTATCTCACACCACATATGGTTCCCCATCACCACAGCAGTGAGACCTGAGTACTGCTAGATGTGACATAAAATACACAGCAACAAAAACTATAACTAGTTACAGAACTTTTAAAATCCTAGCTGAGATATGAAATAAGAACAGGATAAATTAATATTCCTGAGAGGAGAGGTTTTTTTTTTTTTCAATAAAGTCACAACTGTCTTTAGCTGGCCTGAGAAAGAATTACAATTAGCCTGGCCCAATCTTAATTTTTGCCCTGATAGAATAAATCAATAAAGTTTCCTGTGGAACAGTAACTAGAGTGACAAATTAGAGAACTTGGTGTACTTAGAGATATAATCCTCCGCTCCACAAGACATTTTCTATATCCTTGAGAATGGCAAATGCTGGGTTGAAAGATTCTGGAAAAAAAAAAAAAAGCAAAATCTTTAAAGTTCAGGGGTGTTTAAGAGACCAAGATCTGTGTTGAAGAGTAGAGTGAGTTTAAAACTTGTTATAGTTTTAAAACTAGACTCCGAACTAAGGAAGATAGGACCATACCCACTGGGGGTACCGTAACATTTCTGGATGTAAACCGTCAAATGGATGGTTTCAAACAGATGGCTTAGGAACAGACTGCAGAGTAGAGATTTGCATTGTCTCTGGCTTGCACAGATAAAAGTTATGATTGTGTAGACCTAAAATGCATGCCTCTTGTACACAACAGATTTTTCCACCCATTTTTTTTTCTTTTTGGGTCACACCTGGCGATGCACAGGGGTTACTCCTGGCTCTGCACTCAAGAACTACTCCTGGTGGTACTCAGGGGACCATATGGAATGCTGGGAATCGAACCCGGGTTGGCCGAGTGCAAGGCAAATACCCTACTGGCTGTGCTATTGCTCCAGCCCCCATCCACCTAGTTTTTAAGCTATGTGAATGATAAAGAGTTAAATTAAAACCTTATGATTCTGAGCTATTCATCATCATGTGAGTTTGAGGAAACAAAGAATTGTCATATTCTAGAAAGAGAGCTGAGCGGATTTTAACCTCAAAAACTGCACTCCAGCTTCAACCCAACAGTATCATTGAGTGGTCCAAGGTTCACCTATGAACACAAAGAGAAAAATGTTGAATGAAAATATTTTATCTGGTCTAAGCCTACTGACAGAATTTGGTAAGATGTTAAATGAGAGACCCTTTACAAAATAATCACATAGCTAACAAAAAATAAATCACTTATCTAAGTCATATGTAAATGTTAGTGTCACAAGTTTAAATACCACTGATATATGTTAAGTATAATATCAAATTTTCAGGTACGGACTGCTATACTTTTTTTTTTGTTTTTTGGGTCACACTCGACAATGCACAGGGGCCACTCCTGGATCATGAACTCAGGAATTACACCTGGTGGTGCTCAGGGGACCATATGGGATGCTGGGATTCAAATCCGGATCGGCCATGTGCAAGGCAAACACGCTACCCGCTGTGCTATCACGCCAGCCCTAAGGACTGCTATACTTTTAAAACAAACAATAAGCGAAAAACTCTAGAATGGAAAACTCTAGCACAAACTTTTAACTCTGATTGGTGTCCTAACAAATAAATTTAATAGCAATACAAAAAAATATTTTGCTCATTTCATCTATCACAATAAGCAGAAAGATTCATTATTTGTATATTCTGATACCTTAGGCTATTTTATAAATAGTGTAGGTTAGGGTGCTAGGGTTGACAAAATAATGTTCTGGAACACATGAATACATTCATTTATATGACAAAATGGACAATGTGGCTATAGTAAAGCTAAAGGTAATGAAGTTAGATGGAAACTCTGAATTATTCTCTGGGCGCCAATGTAGGCATTAGGCTCCTTATAAGTAAAAGAGGAAGATTTTAGAATCAGGAAAGAGATGTCACAACTGAAGATGGTATGATAATATCATTGACTAAAATAAAACACTGGCTACAATCCAAGGAATTTGAGTCTCTGGAAATGGCAAAAAAACAAAAACAAAAACAAAAACAGGCTCCCTATTTATACCTTTATTTTAACCTTGAAATCCATTTGGTCTGAGCTCAAGATTTTTGTATTTTATTACAATGAAAATAGAAAATAAGTATAATTACTTCCAACAAGACATGTTTATGATAGTTTTGAGTCAAATAACCTTATTTTGTTCGCTCTACAGCAAACTACTCATTTAATTTCAAATATTTTCTGAAAATCTTAAAGCTAAATTTCCCTAAAAGGATAGGTGTTTGTATATACCACTTTTCTAAATTCTCTCTTCAAGTTAGACCCTATAACTACTCCGATTTTATGAACTAAATCTGTATGAAAGCCAGCTGTGGTTATAGATTTTCCAGAGATTTGTACCTTTCCACCTTGTACCAGAATGAATTTAAAATGGCAAGTTTTCTTGGCATTCCTTTAGCAAAATAGTTTTTATCTCTTGTTAATCATTATTCAGAGGATATAACCCTTTGATGTCCTGGTTGTACACAGATGTCTCCTATTAGAGTTTCCATGTTATGTGGGCCTAGGGATTTATTTCCTGTTCCCTCTAGCCTTTAAAACAGTCTTCAAAACAGAAGCTCCAGATACCCTCTAGGTGAATTCTCAAGATAAAATGCGAATTTACTTTTCTTTGACTTCTGCAGTTTCAGGTTCCACATTTGGTTTTTAGAATAGATCTCACTTCTTTGTGACTTTTGCTTTTGCTTGCAGAGGAGGTAATACTAGGAAAAATTTAAGCTTGCAATGACTTTGAATTGTATTTAACTGTTTGTTACTTTTTTTCCCCAGAATTTTATTTACCTCAGTGTAGAAGACCAAACTTGACATAGCAAGATCTGAACCTGGTAAAACTGGATCACTTGAGAACAACAGGATTCTCCTCTGTGTCAAGGAAACTGTAAATATCCATTGGAGAGTCTAAGGAGACCAAAAAGAAGGTCAGCTTTTATTAGACTTTAGTAGGGAGTTGGAAAAGACATACAGACTTAGAGACTTGGCTTTTGTTGCAAGTTGGGAGGCAGCTACAAGGTTTATTGTAGGCTGTCAGGAGTGATAATGGAAACCTCCCCTTCTAGCTTCTCAATCCCATTGTTAAACAGTTTTTTTTTTCTCATTTAATTTTATAAGATTAGCATTAGAGTAGGACTGGGCCACTAGAGCCCAAAAGACCAGTTAGGTAAAGGAACTCTTGTAGCCATAATACAAAAAACACATAAAGACTGAGTGGAGTACGGCACTCCATGGGGGATTTTCATGGAGAAAATGAGTTGGAGAGACCAGTCACCCTCTCAGGGAGATTCTGCTGTGTAGAATAGCAAAAATGCACTTCTCCTGGCCGGGACAGTGGTGAAAATCAGAGGCTGAGAGAGAAAAGGGTCCAGCAAGTTTAGCAAACCAGTAATAGATAGAGAGTGTTCACTTAGGGTGGGAAGAAGTTGAATGCAAAAGAGTAATAGAATACCAGGTTTATATCAAAACTCACAAGACAACAACCTTGGGGCTTGTTGAGTCCAATAAAGCGACTGGTTAGTCCCATTTCAAGGAAGGGGCAGCTACTACCAATGCGACTGACACCAAATAGTTATTGTCTCAGTCCCACCCACACAGGCTTGCTGTCTTGGCTGATGTGATCCCAGTCCACTATGGTCTTCAGTGAGCTGCTGAGTGTTTTTATCTTAGAGAGTTCAATTTTGTACTGAGACTCTGTCACCGGGTCTTGGCACTTGTGGAAACAAATGAAAAATGTGAGCAGGGCTGGTGGGGACTGAGAGCTGCTATTTCTGGGGTGAGTTCCACCCAACAATATCTTAGACTCAGCTGTTTTCATTTGAAACTTAACAAAGATGCTCTTCTAGATTCTTCCCCTTGTGCCTAAATCTCTCTGTTTCTCTTTGTCTCTGTGAGTGTGTGTGTGTGTGTGTGTGTGTGTGTATGTGTGTGTGTGTGCATGCGCACGCGCTTCTTGGCAAACCATTTTATTTCCCCATCTAATAAAAGTAATTGCTTTCACTCATCAACGTATATGGATTATGTGATATTTTAAATTAACTTTTAATATAACTACTACTGTGCTCCAAACCTGACTTCAAGCCCAAGCCAAGCCAGTAATTGTGGGTTTTTGGGAATCAAGACAAGAATGATAGGTTTTAGTAATGTAAATCAGGTATTTTTCAACTTCCTCATATCTGGGCATGTAGTTTGCATCACATCTCCTTATTACCTTCCATGAATAGACAATTATGAAATGTTTTAGTGAGTAATTATTTTTTGGAAGAGTACTTAGGAGCCACTCTGAATTCAAGAGTCACCCCTGGTTGTGCTCTGAAGATCATATGCTGTGCTGGGGATTCATCCCTGGCCTCCTGCATTTAAAGCACGGGCTGTGGTCAATTCTGATAGCTCTCCACCTACAGGCGAATAAACTTTGGACAACATAATTTGTGTCACTTCTGGACATTTTTCATTTCTTGTGCAAGAAATTCGCAAATTTAAAAGAGCTTTGCATTCTCCCATGACCACAAGAATGAATGATAGGATTTCAGGATGAATCCTAAAATGGTACAGTATTCTAACAAAGGAAAATGCTATTTTTTTTGAGCTTCAGTGACCTGGGAGCATAGACCTACATTGATACGAAGACCATCACAATCTTAGAGATCAAATTACACATCTCATGGTTTGGATGTTTTTGGTTGTGCTAGGTAGAATTGTACTGTTCTTCAAAACCAAAAGTCTTTGTTCTTTTCCTCGAAAATATGACTCTGAAGTTTAAATCTATAATCTGTTAGGTTATATGTCAAAGGGGAATTTAGGTGCCAGATGTCATTAATATTTCTAATCAGCTGATCTTAAAGAGAGAAAACATGAGAACACATGTGCCCTGAATTAGTCAGGTGATCCCACAAGAATTCTTAAATTACAAGCATTCTGAGACATAATAGAGGGAGGCAGAAGAGAACCAGGAAGAGTTGTGACCATAGGAGAATGGCCAGGGACTTGCTCTGCTAACTTTGTAGATGAAGGAAAGGGCATAGCATCCGAAGAGTTGAGTTGGTTGGTAGAATCAAAAAAAGTCAAGAAAACAATTTTCTCTGGGGCATCCAGGGGGGAAAAAAACCAGCCTTATAGAAATCTTCATTTTAGACTAATTAATGAAAGATATATGGTATTTAGAATTTATAGTTCAGTATTGTTTGAAGCCTCTAAGCCATCCTCACCACAGTTTTATTGAGATATAATGGGCATATTAATTAACCTCAAGATGTACAAATAATGAAATAAAAATTGATTTTGTTATTTACTAGAAAAAAACTAGTGTGTTAATATCTCTCAGTTTTCTTGTTGAAATTGTACCTTTAATATTGAACATACTTTATCACTCTTATCCAGAATGAAGCATTATAGAGAAACCATTTGATACTAGATTCTTAATAGTTTGCTATTAAGTATAATAGTCAGATGAAAAATCTACCTGTGCTCACAAAATACATAATAACATAGAATCGGAAGCATATTAACTTTATTATTGACCATAAAAGTAAGTTCATTAGAGATAATGCTCTACATAAAAGGATAAAAAAAAGGTGTTCTTAAAATGTCACTAGATTTAGAAAATTTGCTGTCTTAAAGATTTACTGTGTAAGGATTTTAGACAGAAAAAATCTTTCAGTCACGGTAAATTTCAATTGCAAAATTGACATCACTGCATATGTTTCAAACACTGTATTTAATTTTCTTTTTAACATAATTTTGCTCATAAGCTAATAATAAAATATATACCCTGAACTACTTGGTGAGTATAATGCAATCACATTCTTAAGAATGGAAGATGTTGTCAGAAGATATGAACGAGGATATTGCCACCACAAGGACTAGTCAGAAACATGGAATGTTGAGCTTGAGATGGAGAAAGGAAACTGCAATTTGAGGAATGCAGAATCTGCCAGTTCTCCAGATACCTGATGATACTTCTTGCACCTAAGACCTTCACTCTTTCTTTTGTTTACTATGCATCAAAATCTTTTACAATAGGCTAATTCTTATGCATTTCCCCCCATTTCCCTTTACATTTTAGGCATCCAGGTAACCCTTACTAAATTTGGTTATCAAGTTATGTTTATGCTCTCACAGTTTATGCTCCCCTCATTTTAGTTCTCATAACTATTCCATTGAAAAATATATATGTGACTGTAATAGAAAACAGGTGCAAAGATAAGTAAAACAGAAACAGACACTCAGAACACACAAAGGCAATATCTGAGAACTAGTTCGTACTTAATTCACATATAAATAACTTGCCACTTTACAAGTGTAACGATATGAAACATCATAGTATGAAAAAAGTAGGATAATTAGATAAGAGAATTATCTTGAGAGAACTGTTGCCCTCTCTGAAGCTAAATGCAATCTCTACTCAAGAAGGAACGGATTTACCTTTATCTGACTCTCTCTGAAGAAAATAGGGAGAAGGAAAGAATTTACTTCTGTCTTACTATTTTAGCGTCAAAAATCTTGAAGCTCCTAACTCAAAGGTCAAGATTAGAAAACCAGAAATTGAAGTGAGAGAAACAGATTAATTTTGATGCTAATAACTTGAGAACGTGCATTACTTGTACTCCCTAGTAAAATACTTACTTTCAACCTGGGCGTTGGAAGTAATAGGACTGATGGAGGAAGTTAGTAATAGCATAGGAGCATAAAAGGGTGGGAGCTGGTAAGTGAGAAGTCAAGCAGTCTCTTGCTGACATCAATGGTTTGATGAAGTTACTGGGCACAGTGATCAGTTTTTTATAAAATTCAACATTGAAATAACAAAACTCATTGTAGTATATATAACCTTTTTAACCTGGGGGTGGCAATTCCACATGGGTAAATGGTTGTGGGGTTGTAAAAAATATGATGACAATAAAAAATTTTTAGCAGAAAATGACCCAAAATTAGTTAATTCAAAAATCAAAGCACTTAATGAATTGGAAGTATTTCTGAAGTACTTGCCTCTTTTGCATTTCTCAGGCATAAGGAGTCGCACATTGAAATAGTTTTAGAAGCCCAGGCCTGTGAGACCTCATCAGGAGTAACACATCTGTTTGTTTTCCTTTCCCCAAAAACTGGCAACTTATTTAGTCGAAAAAGCTAGATTTGAGATTTCTTTCTTAATACTAAGAAAAAAGCAGAAGCAAGGATGAGAGAAACTTCTGGAAATTTTGTGGAGAGCAAGATGGAATTTCTAGTGTTCGCTCCTCTACACAAACTAAAGTATGGTGGGACCTCTAAAGACCTCGGTATGCCTCATTCCCTGAAGCTAATGCATTTTGCGAATCCAACTTTGCTTCATGCTTAAACAAAGCTTCCTATGACCTTAGTGTGTTTCTAAATGAACAGTTACTTGCTAAGTTTGGATTGAGCACACTTCTTACCAATGAGGTAATGATGAGGTCAGAGATGGACTGATTCCCCTAGGTCAGGAGAAATATTTTGGAACCAGTACAAATTCTTCTCAGGATAAGAAAATACTGTCTTTTGTTTTCACACAACTCTCAATTGACTATAAAGTCCTAGATATATTTATATATATTTATACTTGGAACACTTGGCTGGCACACCATGAGTATATAGTAAGTTTGATTTTGAATGATGAGTTTATCAAAACCTGAAAAATATTTTTATAACTGGAAAAATAACAATCTAACAGAAAATAATCCAAAATAAATTGGAAATTTTAAAAAGTTAGCAAAACAATAACCTTTCTCTAATTTTCTTAATATTTATCTATGTGCATAAGAAATTTTTAGTATTATCTTTCACATTATGTAGCCAGATCAGGAAGAAAAAGCTAATTATACAGTAAGATTAGGATGTTTCTGATTATTTGTCTTTTCCTTTTATTATAAGATGCTGATTTAAAATCTTAATTAAAGATAGGAAGGTCACTATTTGTGTACATGAAAACACCAGATATTTTGTAAAGTGACACCTATTTCATATAAACCATCAAAAGTAATAATCTGTTAGTTGAAAGTTGAAACTAATAAGTAAAATTTTGACAATTTAATTTGCCATTTGTATTATCACAAAAAATATACACAAATGATATAATATCCCATTTCAATCACTGTTTTACAAATTTTTTTTTGTTAATAACGTTGCTAATTTAATAGTCACACCTTGACCATGCAGCTTTTTTATGGAATCCACTTTCATTAAGAGTCACAGTTTTGCCAAGTAAGCTTCAGGGGGAAGTAATTAAATTTAATAGAAGCCACCTTCATTTTGAATCTGCCGTCAGTTTAAAGCCATGGGGAAAGGTAATTACATTTAATAGACACCATGGTTTCTAGACGAAGATGTACGGTATGTGACGTTAATCATTAGCCCAACAGTCTGAAAAGTAAAATCTCACTTAGGACAAACTCCTCATAAGTAAACTAGGGACTTTCCTTTTACCTTTGCAGCTGAACAGAAGTAAAAACAGAAAAAAAAAAGTTTGTATAGTTTTTAAAAATGTTACTTAAATTTTACCCAGAAGATTCATTTCATTGATTTTTAGGTATGAAACAAAGGAAGATGGCACTTATGAATCTCACTTCAGTATGATCAACTTAAGAAAATGCATACTGATAATATTCTTTGTTAAATATTCTGTAGGTTCAATACATTTTTCTCTTTTCAAATTTCTAGGACTAGCATAATAAAATATTGCTTTTTATATCCTATCCTGAATTAACTATTTTTTATCATATGGTTTATGTAAAGTTGCTTATTGAGCTTCAGCATATAAGAGATTTAAATCAGTAAAAGATGAAAATAAATATGAAAGTAGAACATTCCTTTTTGGTAAACACATCTACAAGCCTGACTGCATTTCACTAAACATTTTATAGGTTCATTATGCCATTTGGCTCACATTGAAGTCACCTTAGATTTAATTTTAATTTTTTTCCTTCATGATGTATGAATAATTTTTGGCTTCTGTTTAGACATTTGATTTTAGAAATAGTTTCCGAATCAGATTTAGATAATGAACTCATGTGCAGTTCCCATAACATAAAAAGAATTTCCCATGAGTTCATGAAATTAAAAGTGCATCTAAAATTAGTAAAATTTAGAACATTTTAAGAATGTAGAATTATTACTCCTCAGTTATATTATTATTCACAGTAATATAGTCATATATCAAGCAGAAAAAGAGGGACCAAGAATGTGAATAATATGAGAAAGGTTTTTAGGATTCAGGGTAACCAAGACCATCTAATTCAGAATTGCAATGACTCCAAAAAGTATCTTGTCCCTTATCTAAATAATTTTCATAATGTAAAACTATATCTATTCAGTACAACATGAACACTTTCTTTTAGAGAACTAATACATTAAAAATATATATATTTTTAAATGTTTGTGGTGGTGGGAATGGAATTGGAATTGACTTGTGAAAGGCAAGTGCTCTGTTGTTGAATTGCGTCTATGATCCTCAAGGGGAAAAAGTATTTCTAAGGGAATTATGACTTTTTTCTTTTTCTTTTCTTTTTTCTTTTTTGTCTTGTTTTTGGTGTCACGCTCGTCAATGCTCAAGGCTTACTTCTGGTTCTGGGCTCAGTGACCACTGTCTGGGGACCCATGTATGGTGCCAGGTCACAATGAAGAAGTGAAGACCTATAGCTTCTATACTATCACTCCAGCCCCAGATTTTACCTGTTTTTGCAATAATAAAAAAGAAACCAAATTTTTAACATATTTTCTGAGTTCTTATTTTTTTAAATTATAGTTTTAACTAGCAACCATTTAGAAATATCAGTCTTGAATTTGTTCATTTTTCAAGGAAATATTCAAAAATTGGTGCTTTATCTTTAATAATACCATTACAGATCTCAAGAGATATGTTTACCTCTTCTTAGGTGGTAGCAAGTTAGTGAGGTCAGGTTTTGACAAAACTTCATAAAACATATATAGTCATGTTTAGAGAGGTAAGGAGTCAAAACAGTTCAGACTAATAACATCAAGAGCATTTTTTGTGTGTCTAATATCCGCTAAACTTTCTCAAACTTTTCAAATTTTTAGTAAATTTAGTATATGTGAAGTAAACCCTAAATGATTTAAAATTTTTTATTATTGTACTTTGATACTGTGTATAGGCTCTCTTATATTTTTGCAATAACCCATGGAAATTGGAACTTTATACATGTTAATATTAGCACAATTTTCTATTCATAAACTTTTGTAGCATTCATATTATAAAATCAAAGAATAAAGAATGATGGTTTTCAATTTTTGCTAATTTTTTAAACACTAGCATTAAGAGGAACATACAAAATTGGAAAGGCTTTGAAACAATTAATTGCATAATTTTTAGCAATTAAAACCATACAAATTGCTATGGGAGCAATCTCTTTTCACCTAATTAAACTCATTTTAGAAAAATAATACACTTCAATCAATATAGAGATTTTTCCCAACTACTGTATTTCATGGCATAATTGTCCTACCAAAATTTTAGACCTAAGATTGGTTTATAACATCTCAAATTCTAACCAAAGTAGTACCATGATTATAATATGAACCATTGATTTATAACGTCTCAAACCATAACCTAAGTAATACCATAATCATTATATGATATTTCTTTGCCACACACCTTAAATGTAAACAGTGCAATAATGTATTCACCTTTGACATGTAGGTGCCCATTCATTATTTTAAGCACTGTGATTCATGAGTCTAGAAATTTCAGGACATGCATATTGTCTGTGTATTTTTGAGATCTGACATGCATAGTTAGTTCAGAGCATCAAATTACTATTGTCATTCAATACAACAAAGAGCCACAGGCTCAAGGAAAACTGGGAGGCAGGTAAAGTTACAAAGAGTAAGTCCTTTACTATGTAAAAGCTAGCATCCTCCCCTACTAGCTAAACTGGCTGGTTTGTTCACTACTGATTCACTAATGTGAGAAATTGTTTTTCTGAAAAGCTGTTTTGTGGGCTTCAAACTGAAAGTGATTATATTCTCTGAACACTATGGAGATAGATCTGCTTAAAAGGAGTTTTCAGGGGCTGAAACTGTACAGGGGTATGGCACTTGCCTGGCACACAGCCAACAAGGCTTGATACAGATATGCATTTTGGTTCTCCAAGTTCAGCCAAAGGTGATCCCTGAGTACAGAGCCAGGAGAGGAGCATTGGTGGGTGTCAACCCAAACCAACAACAACATAAAAAAGAGTTTTCAATAAATGAAAAGTGGTGGGAGACTGACAGAAAGCAAAAGATAATATGTAAGCTATACTTCTTTCTAAAGAAGTCCTAAAACAAGTAAGTGTTCACAAATTTTTGAAAAATGCCTATGTACATCAATAAAATGTGTAACAATGGCTGTAATAGCATAAAATGTCTTGCAAATGAGTGACAGTGTGTTGGAGCTGGGGCAATAGTACAGCAGCTAGGACGTTTGTCTTGCCAACCCAGGTTCGGTCCTTGGCACTCCTCACATTCTTCTGAGCTCTGCCAGAGTGACATCTCAGCATAGAGCCAAGAGTAACCCCTCAGCACCACTGGGTGTGCCCTCACCCCCTAAAACAAATAAGCAGAACAAAATGAATGTGCACAAACAAAAAATCCTTCTAATTTAATTTCTAAGATGAATTGTCACTGGGTTAAGTGATTTGTGTACTCAGTGACACAATCTCTGTGCAAAGGAGAACCAGTGCATGCACCAAAGTTTTCTTCTGATTGCAGGAAAGGATTGTAAGCTTTGATCAAATCGTCTAGTGTATGTGCCAGAAAACTTCAGACTGACTTTCTCAACTAGGCTAACGCTAATCAGACTCCAGTGTTTTTCAACATGCCTCACAACCGACTCTGTTGTGTGAAAAGGATCATAGAGTGCTTTTTTGAAAACAAAAAAGAAGAAATTCCAATGCATGGCAACTGCTTGGCATTAGAGTTGATAGAAGGAAGTTACCTACACCAACTCTCTTAATTATCAATAGAAAGATAATGCTGAAAGAGTGCACTTGCCCCCACTGGGCTGATAACTAGTGCAACAAATGGCAGTTTGGATTTGAAACTCATAATAGGCTACATTGCATCTGTGTGGATAAACAAGCTCCGGAACACTACTGACCCAACCAGCTCTGCTTAATTTAGATAAAAACAAATGTCAATTGGAACAAAGTGAATCAACTTCTCTATGACAGTATGACACAAGTAATCATTTGTGTCACTTGATGACCTTACATCTATCCTGCAGCCACCAAACATATGTGTAAACAAATCACAGAAAGGCCTCTTGCAACATTCCTACAATGAGTGTAGGTGAAAAGCATCCAGGGATGGATGTGCACTGGAAATATGAAATGCATTGTATCCTTGGAACTGCTATGCACATGGGTAGTTAAGAATAGAAATCTTGGGGGCTGGAGC
The DNA here is from genome assembly GCF_027595985.1 of Sorex araneus. Taxonomy (NCBI): domain Eukaryota; kingdom Metazoa; phylum Chordata; class Mammalia; order Eulipotyphla; family Soricidae; genus Sorex; species Sorex araneus. The sequence continues at coordinate 266,062,003 of NC_073302.1, read as the reverse complement.
AATAGCACAGTGAGTTGTGCATTTGCCTTGCACCACGTGGCTAATGCAGGTTCGATTTCCAGCATCCCATATGGCCCCCCTGAACACCACCTGGAGTGATTCCTGAGTGCAGAGCCAGGAGTAACCCCCTGAGCATTGCCTGGTGTATATATATATATATATATATATATATATATATATACATACATATATATATACCCGGTATATATATGCATATATATATATATACCCGGTCAAAATGTGCTAATTATTAGAACCAGTGATAGTCTAGCATATAGGTCATTTTCCTCACATGCAGCCACTTGGGTTGGATCTTTGGCATTCCATATGATCCCCTTCACACTGCCAGAAGTGATTTTGAGCTCAGAGCCAGAAGAAAGCTCTGAGCACTGGTAGTTGTGGTCCTAAAATAACAACACGTACACACACATACACACACACAAACAAATCCAGCAAAAAAGATGCTGATTTCTGAGGGCAGAACAGCCTACCTTGATTAGCACTCTGGCACTGCATCTAGTCCCTTTGAGCCCACCAGGAGTGATACCAGAAAACAGAGACAGAAGTAAGCCCTAAGCACTGTGAGTCATGCCAACCCTCCCCCACCAAAATAATACTAATTTATAATAGAGCAAATAGATCTCTAAAATGACACATCATGGCAGCGTGACAAAGTAAACATCTGAATGGTGCCTTATATAATAAGGCCAGTGATATTTCGGCAGAATCTTTGAAGAGAGATAATTTTTGCAAGTTTACTCAACATCTCATGTATACTATTTTTATAATGTGCAACTCAAGAATTGCTAATATTTGTTACTTTTTTCTTATTTTCCCAGACCTCAAAAATGTTTGCTGAATTGTCACAAAGAAATGATAAAGTGTTAATTGGACTATTCAGTTAGAACTAATCTTAAGTCAAGAAGTTACATTATAAATGATTAATTACTAAATAAATTAATGCTAGCATATTTTTAAAATTTTTACATAATGGCCATACCTCAAAATTTTGTGAAAATAAAAACATCATGTAATCTGTGACAATTATGCAGTGACATACGGTGCTGATAAAATAAGAAGGCTTAAAGTGTCCTTATTTTTCTCTTAATACTATATATGATAAAATACTAGAAAAATTCCCAATATTAAAGCAACTTTTAAATACTTTGCATCTACTCAACACTTTTAATTGAAAACAAAGAGAAAAAATAAAATAAATAAAAATTGAATTTAAAATAATATAGCAATTAATAACATTTTTTTCTTTTTTTGGTCACACCTCGCAATGCACAGGGGTTACTCCTGGCTCTGACTCCTGGCAGTGCTCAGGGGACCATATGAGATGTCAGGGATCAAACCTGGGTCAGCTGCATGCAAGGCAGATGCCCTACCCACTGTACTATCACTCCAACCCCCATAGCATGTTTTCTAATACATTGTATTTTCAAGTACTTCTAGAACCAATCTACCACTGATGAAACAATACCTAAGAAAATAATGTTTTATTTATAATAAATCTTAGAGTATACTGGGATGTATTAATAGAAAAATATGAATGTATTAACATACAGAGCAAACTTGGCCATGATCTTTCTTACTGTTATCTGTTTCCTATAAGTATATCACCATTTCCCTATAAAACCATTCATGTGAAATATTTTCTCTAAGAATGGTCACTTGTCACTTGTCAATTGTCATCCTGCTATTTATCAATTTGCTCGAGTGGGCACCACTAACATCTCCATTTGTCTCATGCTAGTGTAGCCCGATGGCATCTGCACGCTCCAGAAACATGAAGAGTCTCAAATTGTTTGTTCAGTGTCTTGAAGAAGTCTGACCATCTCGTAGGTGGGCAGCCAGACGTTCTTTTGATGTCTTGTTGAATCCAGTCGGTAACAGCTCTAGTCCAGCAGTTGTCTCCAAATTGCATTACGTGTCCAGGCCACCTGATTTTCGATGTCTTGGCAAATGAGACACTATCTCTGATTCTTGATCTTCAATGGAGGTCGGAACTTCAAATTCCTTCTCTCACTAGAGTGAAAAGTGATATTCCAAGCATAACTCTTTCGATTCCTCTTTGGGAGACCTGAATAGTGTTCTCTTCCTGTTTTCATAGGGCCCAGGTCTCTGAGGTGTATGTTCGTGCAGGAAGAAGAGTGAAGTGGAAAAGATGTGCCTGAAGCTGGAGATTATTCACCCTCTTAACAGCTTCTTTGACACTCTTGAAGGTGTTCCATGCCACTCTCTCCCTTCTGTGCAGCTCAGGAATGAAGTCATTTGTCATCTTGAGTTTGCGACCCAGGTACACATAACTGCTGCATTTGGAGATGTTCATTCCATTGAGAGCAAAATGAATGTCAGGACGTAGTCCGTTTCTCATGAACATTGTCTTCATGAGATTCAGCTGCAGTCTGACCTTTCCATACTCATGGTTGAAGTCAGCCAGCATTCGTGCCACTTGGCTAATGTTTGGTGTTATTAGAACGTTGTTATCAGTGAAGCAAAGGTGGTGTAGTTGCCGACTGTCTCTCTTCACTCCCATTCCTTCCCAGTCCAGTTGTCGCATGATGTTCTCCAGGGTGGCACTGAAGAGTTTCAGTGAAATGGTATCACCCTGCTGAACACCTTTTTTAATGTCGAAAATCATTTCCTTGTAGAATGGTGAGATCCTGGTGGTGAATCCATAATACCACTCGTGGAGGATCCTCACGTACTAAGTTTGAATGCCCTGTTGACTAGGGATTCGATGACCACTTCAGTCTCAACAGAATCAAAGGCCTTCTTTAAATCAATGAGGGTTAGACAGAACGGCATCTTGAACTCAATAAACTTGGTCACCATGTGAAACCTTGCGAAACCTCAATAAGCTTGGTCATCATGTGGATATGGTTGATCATGCTGAATCCTTTTCGGATACTGGCTTGCTCACATGGTTGTCCTTTGTGTAGTGTTCTGCCAATCCTATTCAGGATGACTAGAGTGAACAACTTTAGAAGACAGACAATAGGCAGATTGGGCAATAGTTGCTGCTGTTATGGATGTCTCCCTTCTTGTACAACAGAATAATCCTGCTGGTGTTTCATTGGGACAGAACCTTTAATTTAGACATGTAGCATGTGAAGAGCTGAGCCAGTATATTGATGAGTACTGGTGGCAGATTCTTCAGGTGTTTAGGTCTGACCTTGTCCAGACTGGTGCTGTATGCTTCTTTACCAACGAAATTGCGTGTTGGATTTCAGAAGGGAGAACGCTGGGAACAACATGTCCATCTTGCAGAATTTGGTACATGGGCAGGTGATGTGGCTATCAAAGAGATCTGAGTAGAAATTATTGATAACCTTTTCCATTGCCATTCTGGAAGATGTGATAGATCCTTCAGGACATCGGATGGCAGTCATCTTGGTCTTATAGTTTGCAAAGGACAGGAGGGTAATGTGAATACTTTTCGTGGCTTCTGCCACATCGCCAACACTGCTGCTCTTCTCTCTTTGAGGTCTTCCTTTATTGCTTCTCTGCAAATCTTTGCAAGTTTGGACGTTAAGTTGTGATTGCCTGAGGCCTGTGCCAGACCACATTGGCGTTGGCGAATGAGCTCGAGAGTTTTCGAAGACAGGTGTCTTTTTGTGGCTTTCTTTCTCTCAATGTTACTCACACAATCATGGAGGTGCCAAACCAGTCAATCATATTCCTTGTCGATGTTGTCAAAAATAGCATCTTCCCATATTGCCACAATAGTGCCAAAGAGTTCCGAGTTGGTGGTCTTTCTGAGAGTTCTCTTCTTTAACTTTGCAGCCCTTTCTCCCCACTTTGTGAAGTAGAATTTCACTGGAAGGAGATGGTGGTCTGATCTTGTTTGGAATTTTGGGACAATAGTGACATCAGTAAGGCAAAACCATCGATAGAATATGATTTGGTCAATTTTGTTGTGGAACTGTCCACTGGGACACTTTCATGCCCAATGTTTAGATTTTTTTTTAATTTATTCTTTTATTGAATCATCATGTGGAAAGTTACAAAGCTTTCAGGTTTAACTCCAGTTATACAATGCTCGAACACCCATCCCTTCACCAGTGCACATATTCTACCACCAAGAATCACAGTATAACTTCCCCCAAACCCCCACCTCCCCAGCTCCCCACCTCGCCTGTGTAACTGATAAATTTCACTTTACTTTCACTTTACTTTGATTACATTCAATATTTCAACAAAAAAAACCTCATTATTATTATTTGGAGTTTCTCCCCCGTAAAGTCAGACCTGATGAAAAGGAAGTGTTTGATAATTTGTTTTCCATTGCTGAGAATGAAGAGATATGAGGTCAAGCGACTGCACTAGCAGCCGCACAGTTTTGGATTTCTGTATATTAGTATTTTAGTTACAAAGTCCAGAGAAATATCTGCCAGAAATTGCATCACTGCAAGCTTGTACCTCTCAGCTAGTTTATATTCCACATATGAGTGCAATCTTTCTATGTCTGTCTCTCTTTCTGACTCAATTCACTCAACATGACACTCTCCATGTTGATCCACTTATATGCAAATTTCATGATTTCATGTTTTCTGACAGCTACATAGTATTCCATTGTGTAGATGTACCAGAGTTTCTTTAACCAGTCATCTGTTTTTGGGCACTCTGTTTTTTTCCAGATTGTGGCTATTGCAAACAGTGCTGCAATGAACATAGAAATGCAGGTGTCATTTCTCCTATACCTTTTTGCCTCTCCGGAATATATTCCCAGGAGTGATATTGCTGGGTCAAATGGAAGCTCAATTTCTAATTTTTTGAGAACCGTCCATATTGTTTTCCAAAAGGGCTGAACCAGTCAGCATTCCCACCAGCAGTGAAGGAGAGTTCCTTTCTCCCCACATCCACGCTAACACTGGTTGCTTTTTTTTGGGGATGTGGGCCAGTCTCTGTGGTGTGAGATGATATCTCATTGTTGTTTTCATCTACATCTTCCTGATGATTAGTGATGTTGAACATTTTCTCATGTGCTTCTCAGCTTTTCGGATTTCTTCTTTGGGAAAGTTTCTATTCATTTCATCACCCCATTTTTTGATCGGGTTGGCAGTTTTCTTCTTGTGTAGTTCAACCAGTGCATTGTATATCCTTGATATCAACCCTTTATCGGATGGGTACTACGTAAATATCCTTCCCCATTCTGTAGATTGTCTTTGTATTTTGGTCATTGTTTCTTTTGTGGTGCAGAAGCTTCTTAGTTTGAGATAGTCCCATTTGTTTATCTCTGTTTTCACTTGCTTGGCCAGTGGCGTGTCTGCTTTGAAGATATCGTTGGCTTCAATGTCGTGGAGGGTTTTGCCAACCTTGTGTTCAATGTACCTTAGGAATTCTGGTCTGATGTTGAGGTCTTTAATCCACTTTGATCTGACTTTTGTACATGGTGATAGGTGGAGGTTACACTCCTAAACGTGTATACACCCAATGTGGGACCAGCTAAATACCTACAACAGCTGCTAATAGACCTTAAGAAGGACATTGTAAGTAACACAATAGTATTTGGAGACTTCAACACTGCCCTATCACCTCTGGACAGATCAAGAAGATGAAAACTCACCAAGGAAATACTGGCTTTGAAGGAAGAAATAGAAGAGAGAGGGCTAATAGATATATACAGGGCTTTATATCCCCCAAAAAGGGGATACACATTCTTTTCCAGTGCACATGGAACATTTTCCAGAATAGACCATGTGCTGGGCCACACAACATACTCAACAGAATCAACAAGATAGACATTGTACCAGCTATATTTTCAGACCATGATGCACTGAAGATGAAGTTAATCATGGACATATGTAGAAAACCAAATCAAACATCTGGAAATTAAATGGCTCAATGTTGAACAATGAGTGGGTCAGGAAGAAAATCAAGGAAGAAATCAAAAGGTCCCTGGAAACAAATGAGAATGAAGACACAAGCTACCAGAACCTATGGGACACAGCTAACGCCGTATTAAGGGGACAATTTATAGCTCTGCAAGCATATCTCAGGAAGGAAGAAAGGGCCCACATAAATAACTTGACGTCACAGCTCAAGACCTTAGAAAAGGACCAACAAAAGGAGCCCAAACCAGGCAGAAGGAAAGAGATAATAAAACTTAGAGTAAAAATTAGCGACATGGAAACCCAATGTTTAGATTTGACCTTCTGGAACTGCGAGGTACCATGGATGTCTTGGTCGACAGATGAACTCAGACTCTCTCTCGCCCTGTTTATTCCATTCTAGGTTGTGGGTACAGATGTGGAGTTCTTCATGCGATTATCTTGGTCCTATCTTCACATTAAAATCACTGACAATGACCTTGTAGAAGGTGTGGTCTTCTTTATAGAACTTCTCCAGCTTCCTGTAGAACATTTCAATTTCTTCTTCATCATAATTGGATGTTGGTGCATAGATGACAAAGATAGAAACTGCTGGCAATGAGCCACATCTATTCAAATATAAGCATCAATTTGGGTTGTTAGGCATTCAAATGAATCAATGCTCATGGCCAAGTTCATGTTGACGAGGACACTGACATCACCAACGCCTCTACTGCCACATGTTTCAAGGAACAGTTCTTCTATAGTATCAAAAATGGCATGATATGACCAATGCTTTCTGGTCTTGGTCGATCCAATGACATACTTAATCTTCTGTGCTTGCACCATCAGGTCCTCAATAGATGCTTCCTATGCCTAGTCCGATTCCAAGCATTCCATATTGTCCATGAGCACCACCAGGGCTAATTTCTGAGTGCAGAGCCAGGAGTAACCCCTGAGCATCACCGGGTATGACCCCCCCAAAAAAAGTGCAGAGAGTCATTTTATTCCTCTTCATTTTGGCAGCCTAGTTCGGCCCTGAGATTTTAGCAGCCTCTCCTTACCCATCCTTCTCAATGCTACCATATCAGGGGCTCTTCTAGGGTAAGGGGAATGAGGTCCAGTTTTGATACTGTTTTTTGTATGTTGAATACACCAAAGGTAGCTTGCCAGGCTCTGCCGTGTGGGTGGGATACCCTCAGTAGCTTGCAGGGCTCTCCAAGAGGGACAGAGACTTTTGGGGTGGCCTCTAATTGCCCTTACTGGTGCTCCCGTCTACTGAATGTAAGCTTTTGGTTGACTGGCATGTTATAATGATCTACATGCTGATAAACACGCGACACACCTTGTGTATGGAAGTGCTGTTCATGTACAGAAAGTACTGGCCATATTGACACAGTCAATGCAAGAAGTCCAGTCCTGCAGATGCCTGCGTCTCTGGGAAGCACATGTTGGTTCACTCTTCACCTTTTGGTGCCATTGCCACTCCCTCGGCAAGATGAGGTGGTAAACCATCAATGAGCTTATAAGAATTATGACTCTAAAATTTGAAATTCCAGTTTGTGCCATTAGTACTTTGCATGCATCTCTATTAATAGGTCATATTTATTTGAAAATAAGATATATTGTAAACATCATTTATTTGCAAAAAGTCCAAGGACTACCATAAGGAGAAATGATGATAGATAACAAAAATAATAATAAACAATATCTCTTCTCAAATGACTAATGCAGTTGAAGAATTTTAATGGTTTTATATTTGTTTTCCCTATTTATTTTGCTTTAAGTTATTATATATTAAAATATTATAACTAATAATTCACATAACTTATGGTATTAGATACATTTATCACTAGCAAATAAATAATTAATAGTAAATTATTAATTATAATGAATCACTATATCACTGTGTCATTGTCATCTCGTTTCTCCTCGATTTACTTGAGCAGGCACCAGTAACGTCTCCATTGTGAGACCTGTTGTTACTGTTTTTGGCATATCGAATACACTATGGGTAGCTTGCCAGACTCTGCCATGTGGGCAAGATACTCTTGGTAGCTTGCCAGGCTCTCTGAGAGGGGCGGAGGAATCAAACCCAGGTTGGCTACATGAAAGGCAAATGCCCTACATGGTGTGATATCACTCCAGCCCAATTACAATTAATACAATTATTAATTTATATAACATACTATGTCTTATAACTCATCTATTAGTATGCTGTATAAACTAGAAGAACAAATGTTTTAAGAATTGAGAGATCAAAAAAGCCAGTAATTCGTTGATGTATTTTAAATATTAGTGGAAGTTTGTGGAAAATAGGATATTTTTGAGGCACAGAATTATTTATTGAGCCTTGTTCTACATATATCTATCATTAAGCTTTCTCTAGATAGTACTACTCACTAGAAATTCAGTGCTAATCAAAGACATATTTGTAAAATAAAAAATAATCATAAAAATGTTAACCTTAACATGGCAATATATTCCCATATATTTAACATTATTTCCAATATGTAATAAATATTAGCCAATTGCTAGTAAACTTGAATGTGTCCATACTTTTAGATAACAATAAAAGCATAGAATTCCTTCTCCTAATTTTCTATCCTTTGTCTGCAAGAACAAGGTTTTCCTATGAGTTGCTAATATGATTTCTGTGTTGTAAGTTTATGAACATAAAAGAATATTATCACGGGGTATATAGGGGAGTTGAATATGTGATCTTTGGTGTTCAAATGTGTTTATTGTCTCTTACTGTGCGGAACATGAGGCAGGAATAGAAAGGTAATCAGTCATGAGTCTGGGCTAGGTGCCAGGATTCCGAATATTCCTAAATTCCTATACAAAACTCTAATGAGTCTGAAAAATCTAAATTTAAATCTGGGCTTCCAGGTTGTTAAAGATGAGAATTGTCAAGTACAAAAAAATAGAACATTTATATAACTGCTACTTTGATATGTATGTTTCAAACATTTATACAGGTATGGTTTCTGTTTGAAGTCTTAAAAGTATTTGACTATTCAGCATGCAGGAATCAATAATCTAAAGAATAATGTCCAAAAATTTAATCTATTTTATATATGTGTGTGTGCATATCTCTGCATATATATTTTATGATATAGGCAAAGCCACATAGATTTACTTAACTGTAAAATAAACTAGTAGGAAAGGAGAGAAAGTCAGGAAGAAGTTGAGGTGCTTGTCTTGCATGCAGCCAACCCCAATTTGATCACTGATTCAGCGTATTTTCTTCTGAGTACAGAGCCAAGAGTTAGCCTGGAGCTCAGAGCCAGAAATAAACCCTGAACTCATGTATACCACTGCACTTGTATTACTTGTCATCCCATTGCTAATGGATTTGCTCACACGGGCACCAATAACATCTCCATTTGTCTCTGTCATGTGCTAGTGTAGCCCAATGGCATCTGCTCGCTCCAGCAACACGAAGTGCATCAAACCATTCATTCAAGGTCTTGACGAAGAAGTCTGATCATCTCATAGCTGGGTGGTCACGCGCTTCTCTTTTTTTTTTTTATTTTATTGAATCACCATGAGATAGTTACAAGCTTTCATGTTTGGGTTACGATCACACAATGATCAAACACCCATCCCTCCACCAGTGCAGGTGTTATTTTGATGTCTGTGGAATCCAGTCAGTAACAGCTCTAGTCTAGCAGTCATCTCCAAATTGCATTATGTGTCTGACCCATCTGATTTTTGATGTCTTAGCAAATAGGCAGAGCCCCTGATTCTCGACCTTTAATGTTGGTTGGAATGCCAGATTCCTTTTCTCACTTGAGTGAAACGTGATACTCCAAGCATAACTATTTTGAGTCCTCTTTAGGAAACCCAAATAGCATTCTCATCCTGTTTTCGTAGGGCCCAGGTCTCTGAAGCATGTGTTAGTGCAGGAAGAATGGTGCAGTCGAAATGACATGCCTGGAGTCGGAGGTTCTTTGTCCTCTTAACAACTTCTTCGACGCTCTTGAAGGTGTTCCACACTGGTCTCTTCCTCCTGCAAAGCTCAGGTGCCAGGTCATTCTTCGTGTTGAGTTCTCACCTAGGTATACATAACTGCTGCATTCAGAGATGTTAGTTTCATTGAGAGCTAAAGGAATGTCAGGTACTAGTCCATTCCTCATGAACATTGTCTTCGTGAGATTCAGCTGCAGTTCAGCCTTTCCACACTCAAGGTCAAAATCGGTCAGCATTTGTGCCACTTGGCATTTGTGCCGTTTGGTGTTATTAGAAGGATGTCATCAGCAAAGAGGAGGTGGTGTAGTTGCCCACTATCTTCACTCCAATTCCTTCCCATTCCAGTCATTGCATGATGTTATCCAGGGCGGCACTGAAGAGTTTCATGAAATGGTATCGCCCTGCCAAATCCCTCTCTGAAGTCATGTACCCTGTTAAAATATCTATACATGTATTATTAAATGTATAAAAAGAAAAATGAATATTGGAAGATATTAGAAGTACCAAACAAATCTATTTTATGATGTTTTTCTTACTGCCATTGAAACTGTGATGGGAGATAATTCATCATGCTCTCAAAAAATTATAGTCCAATATATGCATTCTATAATGAGATAACTAAATAAGTTATGATATTGCAAGACAAACTTTGAGCTAAATTAATGTAATCCAACCTGTAACGAAGGGTCAATAAAGTGGGATTCAATTCTTTCATTTATTATTTATTTTGAATAGAAAAAATAATTATTTTTATTTTATATGAACATGACTGTCCTTGATTATTATTTAATGAATGAGCATCTTTAGCTAGTTCCATTAATAGTGTACCAGAACTCTCTACATTTATGTTGTAATTTATTTATTTATTTATTTATTTATTTATTTGTTTTCTTTCTAAAATTTAATGGGTGGTCCTTTTTTTCCTTTTTAAGTTTTTATTAGTGAATCACTGTGAGACACAGTTACAGACTTACAAACTTTCATGCTTGCATTTTAGTCATACAATGACCGAGTACCCATCCCTCCACCAGAGCCCATTCTCCACCACCAATGGTCTCAGTATCCCTCCCATCACCCCTACTCCATGGCCTCCCTCACCCCAGCTCTGTGGCAGGGCATTCCCTTTTCTTCTCTCTCTCCTTTTGGGTGTTGTAGTTTGCAATAGAGGTACTGAGTGACCACCATGTTTGGTCTATAGTCTACTTTCAGCACACATCTCCCATCATGAATGGGTCCTCAAAACACCCTTTCTTGATGTTCCCTTCTCTATCTGAACTGTCTTTCCCCCCAGCATGTCAGGCTGGCTTCCAAGCTGTGGAGCAAACCTCCTGGTATTTGTCTCTACTATTCTTGGGTATTAGTCTCCCATCCTGTTACTTTATATTCCATATATGAGTGCAATATTTTTATGTCTGGATCAACATAGAAAGTATCATATTAAATAAAATGAGTCAGAAAGAGAGGGATAGACATATGTTGTAATTTAATCACAGATTTTCAGAACATGTAGAAAATATACAGACATTCATTCTACTTCTCAATCAAAGGATTATAGCCTCAACATCTTGTGTTATATGCAAACATAATACAACTTTAATTGAACAACTATTTTGCAAATATGAGTTATGTTTTGCCCTTGGGACATTTTAATAGACATTTTATTGTAATACTTTGCGCTCTTCAGAGTTTTTTCACTTGACAGATCAGACAATTTGGGAACAAAGTTTTATTATGTTTATCATTATTTTGTGAACATATGTCCTAATGGTTGATACATAATAAATATACAACAACTAAAATGTTAAATAAATCTAATAATTAATATTTCACTTCTGGGTGTTTGAAAGGTCTGATATAGTCTGCTCTTAAACAAACAAATTGGTCTACAGGAGCACCAGAATTCTATAAAAAAAAAAACAACTCAAAAACTAATTTTAGCTGCTTCAGTTCCACTAATTTTCCATGAACCAAAACAATGGTCTGATATTAGTTGTATATTCATAGGACTTAATCCATAGGAGAGAAATCTCAAAGTTACAAACCTCAGATCAAATTTCAGTATAGAATGTATTTAAATAGTAGGACTATCAAAACCAGACTAATTTATCATTTATTTGACAATACATTTATAGTCAAAATTGTTTTTTAATAATCCTTTAGCTCAATAAAATATCATCATCATCATCATCATCATCATCATCATCATCTCCTTGATCATAAAATTTCTCAAGCGGTCTCAGTAATGTCTCCATTCGTCCTATCCCTGAGATTTTAGAAGCCTCTCTCTACTCGTCCTTCCCAACGATGCTGCATTGGAGGCTCTTTCAGGGTCAGGGGAATGAGACCCAGCATTGTTACTGGTTTTGGCATATGAATACACCATGGGGAATTTTCGAGGCTTTCCCATGTGGGCAGGAAACGCTCGGTAACCTGCTGGTTCTCTCATCAATAAAATATACAGTATATTAATATTCTCATCATTGTACCTGTCCTTCAGTAAACATTTCCAAGAGACAAACTAATTTTGATAAATTTTAGTGATAAATCACTGCAAGAAAAAAACTCAAGGTTATCTTGATAGTTTTTGTTTCATTTTATATACTTTATTTGTTTGTTTTTGGCCCAAATTCAGTGGTGCTGCATTTACTTCTGGCTTTTTATTCAGGGACCACTTGTGGCAGGGCTTGAGGACCAGCTGGGGTGCCAGAGATCCAACCTGGGTTGGTCTCTTGTAACACAGCACCTTACCCACTGTGCTGTCTCTCCAGGCCTAGATTTTATTGTTAATTTAAACTGAACATGTAGATTTTACTTGACTTCATATATCTTCACATTGCATTAGTCTAAGAGTAGTAAATAGCTCACTTAAATAAAATTACGGGTGATGGAGAATATTCCAGGCAAGGTGCTTGCCATGTTTAATACCAGACACTACGTAATGGTTCCCTAAACACCACCAGGAGTGATACCTGAGCACAGAGCAGCCAGAAGTAAGGAATGAGCTGAGCTGAGTATCGTCCCCAACTATAAATTAATATATGAATATGCTTTAAACAAATAATAAGAAGAAATATAGTTATAGTAGTTCTTATAAAAGTTTAATAATATAAAAGAATTTTATCAGTGTAAAATGTGACATGTAAAGATAAACTTTAAACTGAAAATATATCTGTTTTACAATATTAGTTAAGATTTAGAGTCAATACAACAGCCTTCTGCTTGCTCTAAAAGTAATATTAATAAGCAGAACTCACTAATTATGAATTTGCAATCTATGTTATCAGTTACTTATTATTAAAATATCAAGATGAATAAACACATTGAATAAATGAGATAACATTGGCCAAATCATTCAAGAAACCTATTGATTTAAAAATTCACTTTTTAAACAATTGAAATAATTCACTTTTGTGGAAAGTCCATTTGATGTACATTCTGTAATTTTTTTTTTTAAGAGGGAAGAAAAGACTATCTGAAGACTATACTGCCTAGTTGTGAATTAAGGACAATTCAATAGTAATGTCAAAGTGTTACTTACTTCTGAATAATACTATAATAATACTGTGAGATAGCTTCTTTGTTGTACATCAGAATATTCTTAAAGAAATTAAAGGAAAAAGGTCTAACATAGAATACTCAAATAATTAATTAGCATTGGGATTGCCTCAACATGGAACTGAGCATTTATCTTACTTGCCACTGTCTCACAGAATTTTAGGTAAATGAATTTAAAAATACTTTAAAAGGGACAGATTAGAGCATTAAAAACATATACTTAGCATCAATACATAACTTATGAATCTAGAAAAAACTCAGTTTGCAAAGACTGTATAACATATGACCTAGACTTTTAATAAAAATAGGTGAACATGATAACTATTTATAAGTAAATTTCATAACTGAGAGATATCTTCAGCATTTCAGGGAAAATATTTACAATGAATAAAGCATTTTATTATTAAAATATTTAAATGCAGAGACATAAAATATGTAAAAATGCAAATTTCCAAATTATATTTTCTGATGAATTTTTCTATTTTATGTATATGATTTTCAAAAATAAAGTGAGTTATTTATAAATGTAAATGAATTTTTATTTAAAAATTGACCTTGACACATGATTTATTACAATTATTTAAGCTAAACTTGTTTTTCCCATTTTTTCCTGAAAAATATAACTTATTTATTTTATTCATTAATTTTTGTTGGCAAAATGTTCTAAATACACAACATATAATCATACACAAGTAGCATAAACTTTTTTTAGTCTTATCTGGAGAGCACATTTCACTACCACAGAATAAAAGGATAGGTTAACTTCCAAATGAGATTCCTGACATTAGCAGAAATGTACTGAACAGGTCCTGTCCCTCTCCACATTCTATTCTGTCAGAATATAATTAAGCAATTAGATATGACAGTGTGTATTGTAATGTAGGAATAACACAGATCCTGGATGTGTTATGCAGTACAAGCCTGAATTCCATTAGGAGATTCCCCCAAACAACTAATTTACAAGAAGAAAACATTCCCTTAACTGAGAACTTGAACAAACACAGTCCATGACAGAACTCAGTTTGTGATTGAGGTGTTGCAGAAAAACAAGGCAACATGTTGATTTTTTTTTATATCTTTTGTTTTATTTTAGCAAGAATCATGGAAAGATCAACTCCAACTATATGGAAATCAGTTGGCACACTAGAAATGCCATTTTAATTATTTCTATATTAAATCATGGAATTTTTTGTCCCTTATCCCATGTTTCCAAGTGTACCTTTTTAACAATATAAACTAAAATCTTAGATCTTCAATTATCTCAGCTTTTTCTTCTCAGACTTTGTATGCATTGCAACCAAATGTTATTAAAATAAGCTCCTTGAGGACTTGGGGGAGACAGTACTGTGTAAGACACTTGTCTTGCATTTGATCTGGATTAAATCAAATATGGTCCCCTAAGTAATGACAGGAGTGATCCCTGAGCACGAGCCAAAAGTAAGATCTGGATTTATCCATTCCAATTGTAACCATCACTAATGAAAACATATTCATATTGACTACATGGATTGCTGCTAATTTAAATTAGTAAAATTATTATTCACATCTTTAGCCTGGGTGTACTTATATTTGATATATGAATATACATGTCTTCAAATATCTCCCCTGAAATTCAGCAGTCTGAAATAGAACATTAGATTAGAGAAATGTTCTAAAAACTAAACTTCTAAGTACTTAAGGCTTTAAATTTAACCAAATATAATTTAATTTTAATTACATAGTGGGAACATAGGCAATACTTTAAGTCTAAACTTCATTGAAATTTAGAATACTATCAGTCATTTGTTTTTAATTTTAAAAAGTTGTTCACAATATTTGATTGCATTTAATATTGAACACCAATTCAATTCCACCAGTTCCACCACCATTAAACCTTCCTATCACCATATTTTGAACCTCAAGCTCTGCCCCCAAAGCAGAACGGAAATAATTTATTTTGTATTGCTTGTTATGAATAAACCGCTAAAATCAACCCCAAAAGGGTTTCTTAGAGGAAAGTGTGTGAAGATTGTTGTATTTCACCCAGGAGCCATTAAGCACTTCTATAAGGGATTAGTAACATGTTGTTAAATGTTGTTTGTGTGCTTATAGATATATTTATGCAGATATAAATAGCTTATATATTATATTTATATCTTATGTTTATATAAGATATTTATATCTGTATAAATATATATACGGATATTTATATCTGTATAAATATATTTCCCCTAAGATGGGCTCCTTCCACTTTAAACCCCATCAAATGTGATGTGCTACTCTTGTATATTAGTGGTATAAAGTATGAGATGTCGCATGACTGCAAATGTGGCCATGGGGTCCAGGAATAGATTCACACTTGGGTGAGGCTCATACAAGTGTGTGCATAGTGCATCAGTCAATGTTTTAGCTTAGTTTAACTGTTTTAAGGATTATGTATGTAATATAATTCAATGGTTTACAATTTGATGTTTATGATTTAGGGATACTATATTACTGTGTACTCACACTCAAAACTAAAGTGAAAATACCCCTCACCATTGTTTCTGTTACTTGATTGCATCTTACCTCTCACCTGGCCACTTCCTTCTCATCTCCCATCTTCCCAGCCCTCACTCATTAAAGCAGCTTCTTTTCAGAATCCAGGGTTTATTTTCATTAGACATTGTCTATTGCTTTTTTGGTTTATTTATTTACCAATATAAGAGAGGTCATCTTTTATTTGTCCCTCCAACTTATTTCGTTAAATATGACATCTTCTAGCTTTATTCATGTTGGAGCAAAATAAAATATTTTATACTTTTCTATAGCTGAGTATTCCATTCTGTATATGTCATAGTCTCAGTATCATGGAAGTATTACATATGTACACATGTTTTATAGATATACATGTACATATATATGTACACATACATATATATACAACACATGTACATATGTAAAAACATTTGTGAATTTATAAACAATATTCAAATTTGTACACACTTTTTTTACTGTAGAAGACATGATCTATGTACACAAATATTTAAGTATTTTAGTCCATTGTTATACAGTGAAAGAAGAAAAATTAGGTCAAACTTGTTAGAATAATATAAATAGTCCAGTGCATTTGTTATTTCTCTTTGAGATAAAACAAACAAAAAAACAGAAATCATTCCTCTGAGCATATAAGGGACTAGCTATAAACCCTTAGGTCAATTATTAAATCTCTCTGTTATAGTATTGTCCAGGTTCTTTTAGTACTAACATCTGCCAGAATAGTGAATACTATTTTATAATAAGATCCAAAATAACTTCAAGGTCATGGAGCCAAGATAATTGGCAAGAGGTTCTTTACATGGGGTTTGTTGTGTTTAAATTGTGTCTTAAAACGTTATATAATTTCGTCTTTGAATTTCTACTTTGAAGGTAAAATGGAACAAAAGAAGAACACAGGGAAGATCTTGTCTTGCATACGGCCAATCCAGGTTTGATCTTGACAACCGATAAGCTCCTTGGAAGCTGCCAAAGCATAGAACCAGGAGTAAGCCCTGAGTACTTCCTGTGTGCACCCCCCACCCCCACCCCCCCACTTGCAACTCTCCTGTTGGATATCATTGGTTCGTCCTTGCTCCCCTTGCCACTAGGAGCTTAGGTTTATCAGTCACACCCATCAAAGTGCTCCCGAGTCACTCCCATTCTTTTGTTTATCTGTAACCAATTCTACCAGTTTATCTGCTCTTCCCTTAATCAAACTCTGTTAATTGGTAAGGTCAGAACTTCCTAGGACACTGAATATTATAAAATTGCCTTTCTCTCCTCTTTATGCCTTTTGAATAATTTACTTTAAAGCTATGTCTTTTTTGTATAGACACAAGAAGACAATATTATGTTTTTATAACTTAAGACTTAATTGGCCTCGATATTCCCTCCTGGGCATCTGCTCTCTCCACTTAAGCCTCAGTTGCCCTCAGTTCCTAGCACCCCAAAGTAGGGTCCCCGACGTGGGACGGGAAGGATCCAGGGCAAGCGGTGAGTTATGTGCTACCCTGGCATCGAGATGGGCCTGGCCAAAGTGCCTAATTCTTAACTATAAGTTAAGAGCTTGATCATAGACAAATGCTGTCATGATCCAATAGTAATTATGAGACTGGGACCCTGCCAGGGATAGGAAAGACTGATCTGGCCTGAGCACTGTAGTCTGAGATTGAGATGGCCCCAGGAGAGCAATTCTATAAGCTTTAATGCATCTCTTATTGTGTCCATACAAAATAATTAATATTATGAATTCTTATATGTTTGCTGGCTGAGGAGAAGAGAAACACATTCATGGGACTCTGCCCTTGGGTGGATCCTCCTGCTGAAAGAGAATTAAGTCCTAGGAGAAGCATCCCCTGAGGGAAAAGAACCTCACCCTATTGCTGACCACACCTATGTGTATGCCCCAACCCCCTCATGCTGTGGAGATTTAACGAGGCTGTAAGAGTGGGTTGGGGGCCAGATCCACAGCGCCAGACCCACCGGGGCCAGATCCATGGGAGCCAGATCCACGGGGGCCAGATCCACAGATCGAGAGAGAGAGACCGAGAGCCGGGAGAGGAGAGAGGCAGAGAGAGAGAGAGAATGAAGTAGGATGGGGGAGAGTTCCAGAGGAGACTGTATAGAGGGAAGATTGGAATAAACTGCACGAGAGACCAACCATCTTGGCTCCGTTCCTTCCTTCGCCTGCCACATCTTCGCCATCAACCTCCCCGGGGTGGGGGAAGCGGCTGGAGGCTACCGAACTCGGGTGGCGGGAGAGACAGCGCTGCTGCCCTAGGCCCTGTGCCTGGCTCGGTGCGGTGAGGCTTCCCTTTCCTCTCCCGCGCCCGCGCCTTTTATTTTTATTTTTATACACTCTCCCTTCCCACAAAATGACTCCACTACCAAATAATATAAAGGATAATGAAACTTAGAGGATTTAAGGATACAGATCAAGTGCTAAGTGCTATATACTTTCTTCTGTCTCACTTTGGCCGAGAGGCCTTCTAATCTCTTCACTTCTCTTTGTCTTGCTTGTTAATTCTTGCCCAGCTTAGATCTCCTCAATCAATAGACCAGGAAATCAAGGGACTCATTTATAAAATTCTGCATATAAGTAACATTCTTAAATATTTCTACTTAAAATCATTGCTAAATTACATAAAGTTGGAACTTGTGTTAATGTTTTAAAATAGGGCATAGTTTTCTTATAATAACATAAACTATGCCATGACAAGTTGAGTAAGGGAGGTAGTGAGGGTGAGAGGGACCACCCAAGGATGGATAAGGAATAGGTTTGCTATGCACTTTACAGGGAGCATATGGGACAGTGCTCTGGTTCTGTGTTTAGCGATCCTAGCGGTGCACAGGGGACCCTGTGGTGCCTGGAATCTAATCCGAGCCTCCTTACATGGAAATCATACTCTCAGTCTATCAAGCTATCTGGTCCAGTGTGCCGCATACATTTTCATTTATTAATTCATTTATTTATTTTGGTTAAGGAAGATAGTTCTTATTGAAACTTATTTAGAAGAATGTGAGCAATAGAACAGGATGAGTGTGTGTTCAAGAGAGAACACAGTCTTCTCCAGAGTGGACACAGGCCAGCAGAGATACACAGGAACCAGCAAGCAAGAGATGTCTTTGAGGGAGAACACAGCCTGAAAGAGCCTGCTGCATGTCCTTGATGTTACCTATGCATGACTTTAGAATGAAAGGCCAAGTAATGGAGAGATCATATAGGAAGTATGGTTCTATTTTTCGTATTGCTGATTCTGCTGAGAATCCCTAGCACAAATATCTCCCTGTATGTCCAGAGTCATTCCTGAGTACCTCTAGGAGTGGCAGCAAGGAATAGCCTCTGAATACCACCAAGTGCAACTCCACCTCCACCACCCAAAGAAATAAATTGAGAACCACAATTTGTGTTCAGGAATATTATAAAAACTCAAGTTTTTATATTCACATTATTAGTAAAACATGAAGGCATGTGATGCAGTAAATATTGACGATCATTTCAACAGCATAATATATATATATACATATTTGGTTATTACTGCAGAATTTAGAAGTTTAAGAAAAATTTTAATAAGCTAGTTACTTTTATTGTGATGAACTAAGAGACATTACTGTATACAAAAATGCATGGCTATATTAACAAGGTTTATATTTGTGATAAATACTGAAAGCAGATGAGGAAGAAAAAATGAATAACATAGATGATGAGAAAATAGAAGACAAATATGGAATACAGCCAAAGGTATGCTATGCAAATTATGACTAGTAAATTGGACACATTGATTAGATTCTTAGAAGGTGTAATAGATTGAAAAAAAATAGAAGTCTGTCAACTAAGTTTTTGACAGGTGTCAAATAGAACTATTTTTTAAAATGAGATTAATTGACAGAGTATGCTGTGTGCACTTTTTGTATTAAGCGAAATGCTGTTTTATATTTATGAAGACCTCAGCAACTTACTTTTTAAAAGATAAGGGACACATAGCCAAGCTGGGTTTGATTTCAGGCATCCTAGGTCCGGCTACACTAGCAGGTGAAATCCTTGAACACAGAGCATGAAGTGAACCCTGAGCACAGCCATCTGAGACCCCTAAACAATTCATACATTTGTATTTTGCAGCATTAAGGTAAATTTTCTCAAGTGCAATGTCTAAAGAAAGAATAAATTAACTTTATGTATACCCAAAAGAAATGCTTGCTCAACCCTTACAAAGTCATGACATAAATCTATATGAACTACTGCTTTGTTGCTTAGGGGACAAATACTGATATGCTCAGGGCTTTCTCCTGGCACATCTCTGCACTCAGGGATCACTCCTGGAGGATTCAGGGCACCACAAGTTTTGTAGAAGATCAAATCTGGGTTGTCTGTCTGCAAGGCAGGTCTCACCAGCTCTGTTATTGCTCTGGTTTCATTATAGACTATTAACAATCAAAGAAAAATACTGGGGGTTGCGGGTATTGGGTTCTGGAGCATCATTGGCTTTGTGTTTAGTGGTGATTCCTGGAAGGTCTCATGGGGCCATACGCTGTGTTGAGGACTGAACATGTCGATAGCTTGCTTGCAAGGGCCTCCCCCACTGTATTGTCTTTCCAACCCTCTGACTATTTAATTTCAGTGTATATTAGTGACTAGTCCATGCATCCTAATCTTGCATCAGAGATAGTTTCACACTGTATCACTGCATCACTCTCATCCTGTTGCTCATCGATTTGCTCGAGCAGGCACTAGTAACGTCTCCATTGTGAGACTTGCTGTTACTGCTTTTGGCATAATGAATAAGCCACCGGTCGCTTGCCAGGCTCTGCAGTGCGGGTGGAATACTCTGAGTAACTTTCCAGGCTCTCTGAGAGGGTCGGAGGAATCAAACCCAGATCGCTCATGTGTGAGGCAAATGCCTTACCCACTGTGCTATGGCTCCGGCCCAGAAAGTAGTTTAGTTATGGATAATTTTTAAGCAACATCAGTGTTTTAAAAAAGATGACAACCTTTCAGATCATTTTGCAGAGCCCAGGATTATCACACAGAATACCAGATGTCTTCTGTGTTGCAACTCATGTGGATCTATCATTGTGGGCAGAAACAGGAGACTCCAAGTGTGAACAAACAGCCCATCACTCCTGCATGGTGCTAGCTGTAGCACTGCTTGCTGCTTCTTCCCTCTCAGTGCTCACTCATTCCCATTACTCACAGGTCTGCCACTTGCTGTCCAAAGGTCTCCTTCAGTTCTTGTCAGATGGTATTTGCCAATGTATCCTGACCCGTATTGTCAGCGTCCTCTCATTGACTCCGTCTTCCAAAATTCTAAGTACTCAACTGTGCTGTCTGTTGCTGTGAATCCCTTTCTGCTTACCTGCATGGTCCGTATTCCATATACACTGTCTGTCAAAATTGAACTCCTATTCAACCGTCCCTGTTCATATAATTACCTATCTCCACCCTTAATTATCTCTCCTCCTTTCCTGCCTTCCACAATAGCATCAGCACAATGTTTTTAAAAGCTTTGTATAATAATTACACCCTACTGTTCTGAGAAATAATTAAAAGAATCACCAAAAACTTTTCATAAAACTGCTATGATTATGGAGTGAAATTTAGTTATCTGAAGCACAGCTCCAACTTCTTAAATTTTATGATGGTTATTAGAGGTCAGGAAGCCAAAAAAGAAACAAAGAAAGCAGAAGCCATTGCTTCAACCTTTGGTAAGGCTGAAGGAAAGAAGTGGTCTACATTATATGAAAGTACTAAACTTTCATATAGGAGAAGTAGTAAATGCTAATGCAGCAAGTGAGATCATTGATGCAGGCAGCTACACTAAGTCAAAAACAAAAATCAAAACAAAAATCAATATAGAAAATAACCACTTGATACTGAAAGAACATGCCATCTCAGACTTTTAAATTAAAAAAAAAATTAAAGTCACTTTCTTGGCTTCAAAGATTCAGGGGAAAGTCTCACTCTTTTGTTACCAGGAAAAGGAGCTAGTAACTCCAATGGTTCACCATTCCAAAATCTAATAGCCCTTAAGGTTTATGCTAAATCTATTCTGCCAATGCTTTATCAATGTAACAAGTAGAACTCTAATGTAGCACATCTCTTCACAAGACTTAGGATTATAGAAAGTCCCTCCTTGGCGCCTTCTACTTGGACAGAGATTGTTTTCAAAATATTAATGTCTGTTGACAATACATCTGGTCATCTGCAATCAAAATAATGTTGATTTAACTAACCAAAACAACATTCTTTCTGTAGCACATGATTAGTAGATCATTTCAACTTTGAAGCCTTATATTGCAAGAAATATATTTTGTAAAAACTATAGCTGCTAGAGATAGTAACTCCACTAATATACCTTGAAAGAGTCCATTAGACACCTTTAAAATTAACTAATTGTTATTGACATCATGAAGTGCATTTGTGTAAAGAAGTCATACTAATATCAACAGGAGTTTGGATTAAATTGATTTAGACCCTTGTGTAGACTTTATGGATTTTAAGACTTCAGTGGAAGAAGAAAATGCAGATATGATAAAATTAACAAGAGTTCTAGAATTGGATGAAGAGCCTAAGTTATAAATAAACTACTATGATCCCATGATAAAATTTGAATGATTAAATGATTCATTATTCTTATGCATGAGCCGTAATTTTTTTTAATGGCTTCAAAGACTGAAAAATCATTCTGTAGTCTAAAGGCTTGTTTAATCCTCAGAAACACATGGTTTCCAAACTATTCACTGGCAATGAATATTGTTAAATGAAAATTATTTACAATATTACATAAAAGTAGTTAAAAGAGTAGTAGTAGTATATGAGAAGACTGACTTTAGTTTAGAATGAAAGTCTACTGTGGTAAAAATCCAAAACACAAAGAATATCTCGTGACACAGAGAAATGTGTTGTGAAAGAAAGAACAAATTTATGTGGAAAAATTCAATATTGTCTTACTTAAGAAATGGTAACAGCCACCCAAGTATTGAGAAATAACCATCTAAACCCAGCAGCTCTGAACATTGAAGCAATACCGAATACTATCAACAAGATCACAATTCACTAAAAGTTAAGGTAATGGGTAGTAATTTTATCAATGTTTTAAATTATTAATTAAGGTATAGGTATATAAATACTTTTGACTAGAGTATATTTGCTCTAACAACTGAAAAGGTAAGACATTTTAACTGTATTTAAAATTCAATGGAAATATATTTGAAGAGTTTTAAATCATGGACTATCATTGTATTGTACTGTGTGTGTGTGTGTGTGTGTGTGTGTGTGTGTGTGTGTGTGTGACACCCAGCGATGCTCAGGCATTACTCCTGGCTCTGCATTCAGGAAGTATTCCTGGAATCGAATCTGGGTCTGCCTCGTGCAAGGCAAACACCCTACCCGCTGTAATATCGCTCCAGCCCAATGGTTGAATACTTTTTAAAAATTCATTTGTTAAAAGGCTTATAAAGATATTAGATCCCCTGAAGAATATTTGCCCTATGGATGTATGATTTAGTTTTTCAACATGAAAAATTCCATAAAAGATTACTTTAACAAATTAGAAGCGATATGGTCTTTCAGAAGCTCAAGTTATACACTGTGGTCAATAACTATTTATTGATGAGGATAATGTTTTCTGCCCTTTGAAAAACTGTTAATATAAAGCAAATCATAGGCTGTAAAAATCACTTGAATGAAATATTTGATAAAATGATTAGGCCAGCTTGCTTCAATATTTAATTTTTTTATTGTGTGTTAATGTCGACCAGAGTGTGGACTATGAAGAATAGTAATTATTCAAGAACCTTATTTAAAAATATGCTTTTGGATATTTAAATATAAAAATATTGGAATAACTCATTAAATTTAAATTGCTGATGTTTTAAGCCTCTACTTTTCTTTTTGCTTAACAGTTAGGCACAGCATGTTGAATCATCACAAGGACAGCACATTAACTTGGTCTTAGAGGACTGATATTAAAACACATACACACACAATTCATGCTAAGGAAAATCTTCAGAGCTCTCTCTGAGAGGATTGGCAATTCATTCAATATATCAGTGCTGTCACTCTGTAATCTGTTGATTGGTACTCATAATTCTTCGCAGAGATATTGAAAAGATTAATGAAATAGAGTTTGTAAAGTATTTTATCTCTTCAAATGCAAGTTCTGTGAGCTGAACGTTTAAAGGCCTCATTATACACAGGCTATACTCTGCCAGAACTCTTAAACTGTTAGTAAAATCTTTTAAGTGTTGTACTTTATCATTGCTGTCTTGATAATGCTGGGCAATGCCTATCATATCAGTTTTTGTTACTTCATGACTGTTTAAGCATAGTACTATTGGTACTTGATATTTACCACTAATACGGTGATGTTTTTTAATTTGAGAAGAATAGATGTTTTTCTTGATCGGTATTATACTATGTCCTAGGATCAGACTCTATATAAACACAACTCAGAATTATACAAACAATGATGTGTTTAAACTTGTTTGTAATGAAACTTCCAAAGCTTTGCTCTATAGCATGATGAATTCTTCCAAAGTAGCTTCAAAGTACAGGGAACATTCAGGTACCTCATCTTATTACTACTTCCTGTGTCTTCAGCAAAAAATGATATTGATTCCAGAATGAAGTTTTAGCTATGAGTCTTTACTTCCTAGGGACTTCTAATCAGAAAAATTCCTTCCACTGGGGGGAACATTTTTCTTCCCTTTTCACTTTCTATTCTCTTAAATAATTTTTCAGTAGGAACAGAAAAGCCTTTTACTTCATGGAGAAGGCAAATACAGACACTTTGAGTTTGCTGTGTTCTAATTCCAGTTGTATAGAGAGGGGATGAAATAATAGGAGAATTTTAGAGCAACCAAACACTGTGCTTCGAATAGTAGAAAACTGGTTGGATCTCCATTCATCACTGTCATTGTCATCTCATTGCTCATAGATTTGCTCGAGTAGGCACCAGTAACGTCTCCATTGTGAGACTTGTTACTGTTTTTGGCATATTGAATACACCACGGATAGCTTGCCAGGCTCTGCCGTGAGGGTGAGATACTCTCGGTAGCTTGCCTGGCTCTCCGAGAGGGGCCGAGGAATCAAACCTGGGTCGGCGTGTGCAAGGCAAATGCCCTATCCACTGTGCTAAGGCTCCAGCTCATCTCCATTCATAATTGTTCAAAGGTATATAAGAGTGGTGATACTCAGGGAGTATCACTAAGACAATATCAAAAAGGAAAACTCTGGAAACAATATGATAAAGTCTCTTTTGAGGAGAAAGAAATCTGATCCTATCTATATAAAACATTAACTTTTTAAAAAGTAAGGTGTTTTTAATTTTCTCTTTGTTTTCGGCTTGAGGATATAGCGTGAGACTAGAATAAAGAATCAATTCAATGATCAGAGCAATAGTACAGCAGATAGGGTGTTGCTATCTGACATGGTTCCCCGAGCACTGTCAGGAGTAACTCCTGAGTGCAGAGCTGGGAACAAGTGCTATGCATTGCAGGTGTGACACAAAATGCCAAAATACTACTACTACTACTACTACTACTACTACTATTACTACTAATCATTGTAAATGTTTTCTTAACATATCTGTTGCTATAGGCCTTTTAAAAAACTTTTAAAATAAGATTTTTAAAAATTTTAATATATCAAAACAAGTATACTAAATAAAAATAAAAAGGGAATCATAAAAATATAATTGAAAAGCAGTTATAATCATATAGTTCTACATGTTAAAGGTTACCTGGATTATTTAGTTCTTGCAAATGTTTACATCAGACAAATATTTAATGTTGCCATTTTATTTAATTGATTTTTTTACTTTTGGACCAAATCCTTCAGTACTCAACTCTCACTCATTGCTTTGTGCTCTGAGACTACTCCTGGCAGTGCTCAGGGACCTTGTGGAGTGCTCTCTATGGGTTTCTGGTTTCTAGGAATCAAACCCAGGATAGCTGCATGCAAATCAAGGCTCTGACTATACCATCTCTCCAGCCTCAATATTGCCATTAAAAAATAAAGTGATTTCATACTGCTCCTAATTATCTTAAACTATGTGCCAGTTGATCTTATTATAAATGAGGTGCATTTCTATAGTATAGTATCTAGATATTATAAATTAATAATATGTATCTTTATATGACATGCTTGATTGAAAGGATATAGTCAGAAGCAATGCCCTGTGTTAATTTAGAATAATATTTTTTGAAATATACAAATTTTATGAAGTCCTCTTCAGTTATAAAACTATTATAAATTTATTCAAAATTTTTTTTGATAGCTTGTAATCTTTAGGTTTCTATATATCAATAAACAGGCAGAGAGTAACTAAAGAGAGTTTGTTATGGTAGGAAATGTACTTGCCGTAAGTAAAGCGTTGTAACTCACCCAGGTTTGATCCATGATATGCTAAATGGTGCCCCAGTCCTGCTAGGAGAAATCTCTGAGTGCTGAAAAAAGAAGAAGCTCTGCACAGCTGGTATGAACCCCCCCCAAAAAATCACAGTATAAATCAAATATATATATGTATGTATACATACATATGTATACTGTTATGACATTTAAAGTGTATATTTCCATAAAATTTTCTACTTATGTAAACTATTTTTGATATATATTCAAGATATATTTTATAACAATATGAGCCTTTTTTGACAATTATCCTATAAATCTTAAAGTTCATCTATTATAGCAGTGATATTTAAGTTTTCTTATACCTAAGGTTCTATAATGCTCTTTTCAAGGAGTTTTCTAAGGAGTTTTCTACTTGGATAAGTAAGGAATAATTCATAGATTAAAAAATACAGAGGTAAGTGATACTTTGCTAATGTCTAAATAGCCAAAGCAGAAATATCTTCTATTTAAATGTGATCACTGGAAGCAAATGTTGAAAGTATATAAAAATGTTTTTAATTCTAAAATTATATTTCTAATAACTTGAAAATAATAGAAATTAATTTTCAAATAGGTCAAGGTTTTGATATTTTACAGATAATGCTGAAATCCATGGCACTTGTTTTCAGAGTCTGTGATCAGAAAGGGGAAAAGCGCCACCTATTGATCAGCATATGCAAATTATTTGTTGGTCTTGGAACTTGAAGAGACTACAATAATTTTAAGTTCTCAACAGAAAAGTTTTTTGTCATCTTCTTTTCATAACTAGATATTTCCATTTAAGTATACATTTAACACACCTTGAAATCTAGAGTTACAAAATGTTTAATGGCTAAACATTTTGCCATTTGAGAAGCAGATCTTTGGAAGTATGTTTCATGGATTGTCTTATGAAATAACAAAATTTAAACATATTACCTTTTCATTCAGGAATAGACTTTTAAGAAGAAAAGAATGACCTCAACTCCCAAAAAACTCATAGTAAAAATCAGATATTAATTAAAAAGAAAGACATGCCAGAATATGAATTATATTACAGAAAGTCACGTGCAGCTGACAGTGTTTAGTTTATGTAATTTTACATAGTCGTTATGTTGATAATTTTAACTTTAAATATCAGAAATTTGGTAATGAGTAGCTATAATTGATTGAGTGGCATTTCAACAAATTCTATTAAAATTTATGGGTCAGTGTAGGCTGAGTGAAAGTGAACTGTTATTGTTTTAGAACAAAATTATACATCTACATAGAATTGAGAAAGACAAACCTTCACACGAGACATTCCCTGGCCCCCATTATTTTATTTTACACCAAGTGTCAGTAGAAAACTCTTTAATCTATACAAGCATTCCTTTCATCCTTTCAGCTCATGGAAGTTATCAGATTTGAATACTGAGTACTCTGTTGCAAGTACCTGGCCTCATTCTCTGCAGTTATACAAAAATAGTTTGAAAGTAACTTTTCAGAATAGGTCTTGCTCAGCAAAATGCATACAATGCACAATCACTTAGCCCTCGAAAAAGAAACAACGCTAAAATAGGTAAAGAAATTGTACAAGAATAAATAGAATAAATTATATTAAAATATGCAAAGATGATTAGAATATTATTTTGAATAAAAATATTAAATTAGAGGAATAAAATCCACTGTTGAAATGCTTTAATTCTAGATCCAACAAATACCACTTTTCATTTGTATATGTCTTACTAAAGATGAATGCTTGCATTTTACTAGTCTTACTGTGAAACTTTACAGGTTATCTTTGTTCTTTTTCAGATCAATAAAGTAACAGCAAATAACTATTAATATATTTTTTTGCATCTGCACAGTGAAAACTTTAAATATTAAAACGAAATATTGCAGCCCATATATCATCTACTCTTACAAGACAGGAATGACAGTATTAAGATGCACATTCAGGATAGCACTCTTTCTACTTTGAACGCTGTCAAGAACAAAGTGCTTTACAGACTTAAAATAAATCTAGGTACTAATCCATTGAATTTCTGACAACAGGAGCCCAAGGTTTCCATGCACTTAGCTGAGTACTGCATAAGAGCTTGTGCATTATTTATGTCCACTAATGGTGTTGCAATGCGCTTTGTGTGAAGCAGTGACAGTGCAATCTGCTAAGATAGCTGCTGCTGTGGACAAAGCCATACATTTTCTTGAGCTTGAATTTTGACAGAATACTCTATTAATGCCAATTCTGCTTAAGTAAATGCTGAGCAGGGGTCAGTTGTTCCTTTTTCCCCCTTCTCTTATTATTTAAGAAAACAGTGCCATAAAATTGAAAATGATGTTCTGAGGTTTGCTGAATTTTTCAGTACAATAGTAGCCGATAAAGGTCACTCGACTTTTTTGTCTACTTTTATGATTTTGTGTGATGGTCCACAGACTCAATAGGAAGGCTCTTAGCATGAGGAAAGGGAGGTGCTATTAATTCCAGTTTCAGTGCCATTATACTCTTCAGTGGATCAATAGAATTAAATGAGCTGAGATATTAGGAAAATATTGAAAAAAGCAGGAGGGTTGTATTGTTTGACCAGAGTTGGGATGAGTTGAAAATAAAGAACCATCTACAGCAGCTGTCAATAAATCATGAAAACTATACTTTTGAACCAAATGGAATAGAGCATGAAGTCTCAAGTATTAAATGCCCATAATATCTGTTGGGGCTTTTTTTATAAGTAAACATTTTATTTCAAATATCTCTTGCAGGTTAACTTTCATCATTTAAGTTAATTTTAAGTGTTTTTCTCACAAATGAATTATTGTTTGAATAATATCCAAATGAACATAGTTCTATTCATAAATTTAAAATATATTTATTTGGTGTATGAAGCATATAGTCCCACATACCTGGGTTCCTCTGCCGGTTCCTTCATGCGTGAGACTCGTCTGAATGTGTGGAGAGGGGCCTTAAGCATGGCTGTGGCTGGGTTCCGGAGGTCTTTAGCTGCCCGCGCTCTGCTCGGGGCGGGGAGGGAAACTCAACCCACCTCCTCTGAGTAGGGAATGTTAATTCATCAGTGGCATAGAGATTTTTGCTCTGAGAACCTGTTTTCACTCGAAAAACCTCGAGCTGCTTTCGGGGCTTGGGTACGAGAGTAGCCAAGTATTGAGCATCAGACTTCTTTCTAGGCTTGGGTATGGGAGGAGCTGAGGGTAAGGCTCTCTCCGTAGTAGGAACTTTCTTTACTCCATCCTTAATCGTAAAATCCTCTCTGCTTAACTCCTGAGGAAATCCTTCCATAGTATACCTACCACCCTCCTCCTCAGAGGTACCTTCCAAACCCTTAAGAATGGAGTTTGCAATTTCCCGAGTTACCCAGAATTGTTTGGGGGTTCTAGGCCCTTCTTTAAATTCCCTGAAGACATTATCCTTAATCTTTTCCCAAACCTTAGGCTCCAAAGTACCCTTATCTGGAAACCAAGGATGAAATTTGTAGACAATTTTCAGGCATGACTGGAGTTGGTGCCAAGAAACATGATGTCCAGTTCTCTGTGCAAAATGCTTTATCAATTCAATAAAGAACTTGCCACGTTCATTTTGACTTGAAAGGGCTTGACGCGGCACTGTTTTTGTCCCATCTTAGTGGGGGAGTACGGCTAGTATTCTAATTCACCGTACCACAAAATCCTGGTCTCCCACTAAAATTTTCTAGAGTGGGGGTGTATTTTTTTAAAATTCTTTGCCAATAAATTATTTAATTATTATTTAAATGTATTGAAATAATCAGGAAAACCTTTATATATCAATGTCTTCTTTTTTATTTTATTTTATTTTTTTTAATTAATAGTTTATTTTTAGTGAGTCAACGTGAGGGCACAGTCACAGATTTATACATTTTTGTGCTCATGTTTCTCCCTTACAAAGTTTGATAACCCATCCCTTCACCAGTGCCCATTCTCCACCACCAGCAAACCCAACATCCCTCCCCCCCTCCCCAGTCCCGTCTCCCCCCACCCCACACGGCCACTATGGCAGGATATACCCTTTTGTTCTCTCTCTCTGATTAGGTGTTGTGGTTTGCAATAAAGGTGTTGAGTGGCCATTGTGTTCAGTCTCTAGTCTATATTCGGCCCGCATCATCTTCCCCCCACATGACCTCCAACCACATTTTACTTGGTGTTCCCTTCTCTGAGTTGCCCAAAATGAGAGACCAGCCTCCAAGCCATGGAGACAACCTCCTGGTACCTATTTCTACTATTTTTGGGTGTTAGTCTTATAGTCTATTATTCTATAGTCTACAGATGAGTGCAATCTTTCTATGTCTGTCTCTCTCTTTCTGACTCATTTACCTTAGCATAATACTTTCCAAGCTGATCCACTTATATGCAAACGTCATGACCTCATTCTTTCTAACAGCTGCATAGTATTCCATTGTATAGATGTACCAGCATTTCTTCAACCAGTCATCTGTTCTAGGGCACTCGGGTTTTTTCCAGATTCTGGCTATTGTAAACAGTGCTGCGATGAACATATAAGTGCAGATGTCATTTCGACTATACTTTTTGGCTTTTCTGGGATATATTCCCAGCAGTGGTATTGCTGGGTCAAATGGGAGCTCAACCTCTAGTTTTTTGAGAATCGTCCATATTGTTTTCCAAAAGGGCTGAACTAGCCGACATTCCCACCAGCAGTGTAGAAGGGTACCTTTCTCCCCACATCCTCTCCAACAGCGGTTGCTTTTGTTCTTTTGGATGTGTGCTAGCCTCTGTGCTGTGAGGTGGTATCTCATGGTTGTTTTGATCTGCATCTCTCTGATGATTAGTGATGTAGAGCACTTTTTCATGTGCCTTTTGGCCATTCGTATCTCTTCCTTGGTAAAATTTCTGTTCATTTCTTCGCCCCATTTTTTGATGGGGTTGGATGTTTTTTTCTTGTAGAGTTCAACCAGTGCTTTATATACCATTGATATCAACCCCTTATCTGATGGGTATTGTGTAAATATCCTTTCCCATTCTGTAGATAGTCTTTGTATTCTGGTTGCTGTATCTTTTGCGGTGCAGAAGCTTTTTAGTTTAATGTAGTCCGATTTGTTGATCTCTGTTTTTACTAGATTGCTTAGTTCCGTGTCATCTTTGAAGGTACCTTTATCTTCAATATCGTGGAGGGTTTTGCCGACCTTGTCTTCAATGTACCTTATGGTTTGTGGTCTGATGTTGAGGTCTTTAATCCATTTTGATCTGACTTTTGTGCATGGTGTCAGGTCGAGTTCTAAGCCCATTTTTTTGCATGTGGTTGTCCAGTTGTGCCAGCACCATTTGTTAAAGAGACTTTCCTTGCTCCACTTCACATCACTTGCACCTTTATCAAAGATTAGATGATCATACATTTGAGGTTGTGTGTGGGGATATTCCACCCTGTTCCATTGGTCTGCAGTTCTGCTTTTGTTCCAGTACCATGCTGTTTTAATTGTTACCGCTTTGTAGTAGAGTTTAAGGTTGGGGAGGGTGATGCCTCCCATCATCTTTTTCCCAAGAATTGTTTTAGCTATCTGTGGGCGTTTATTGTTCCATATAAATTTCAGGATTGCTTGCTCCGTTTCTTTGAAGAATGCCATGGGTATCCCTATAGGGATCGCGTTAAATCTGTATAATGCTTTGGGGAGTATTGCCATTTTGTCAATGTTTATTCTCCCTATCGATGAGCAGGGGATATTTTACCATTTCCTCATGTCCTCTTTTATTTCATGAAGTAGCGTTTTATAGTTTTCTTTGTAGAGGTCCTTTACTTCTTTAGTTAAGCTGATTCCAAGGTATTTGATTTTCTGGGGCACAATTGTGAACGGGATTGCTTTTTTCATGTCCCTTTCCTCCGTCTCATTGTTTGCATATAGGAAGGCCATGGATTTTTGGGTATTGATTTTATAGCCTGCGACTTTACTGTATAGGTCAATTGTTTCTAAGAGTTTCTTACTAGAGCTTTTAGGTTTCTCTATGTATAGTATCATATCGTCTGCGAATAGTGAGAGCTTGATTTCTTCCTTTCCAATCTGAATCCCCTTAATATCTTTTTCTTGCCTGATGGCTATTGCTAATACTTCCAGTACTATATTAAAGAGAAGTGGTGAGAGTGGACATCCTTGTCTTGTCCTAGAGTGGGGGTGTATTGAACGCTATTCTTACCTTTAGTTGAGCACCACTTGGAGGCTTGTGCACATGTAAGGACGCCGGATGTTTTAAGGACAGACAAACCAGTGATATCCTACAGGTGGGTTCTTCAGAACTGATCTGCAAAGTTCAGATGATGAAAAGTTTGTGAGTGCAGAGCAGGAGTAACCCCAGAGGATACCTAGTTGTGACTCAAAAGAAGCATTAAAAAAACTGATTAAAAAGTTCAGTTGTCAGGTCCAGATGCCTTGGGTATGACTTCACTCATGCCTCCCCTCTCCCTTCTTCCACTCCTAGCATCCAAGCAAAGATCTCCAAGCTAGCTTGGATCAGGTCTGGGCCTCTTATGCCCAGATTCCCCATTTCCAGTTACTAGGCAGTCACACCCAGAAACTGTCCCCAGTGCAAGTAACTCCATCAATAGCCAACATATAGAGATAAAACCAAGCTTCTGGAAGCATCTCATAGCCTAATTTTCCCTCTTGGAGAACGTGGCAAGCTACCGAGAGAGTTTCCTGCCCACATGGGAGAGCCTGGCACATCCCTGTGGTGAATTAATACGCCAAAACCAGTAACAATGATGGGTCTCATTGCCCTAACCCTGAAAGAGCCTCCAATGCTACACCATTGGGAAGGACAAGTAAAGAGAGGCTTCTAAAATCTCAGGGCTAGGACAAATGGAGTTGTTATTGAGACCACTCGAGAAAATCGGCGATCAACAGGATGGTGATGAAGAAGAAGAAGATGATGATGATGATGATGATGATGATCAAGCATATAATTGGAGCACTGTCCTTCCATTGTTCATTGATTTGCTCGAGCCGGCAACAGTAACTTCTCCATTGTGAGACTTGTTACTGTATTTGACATATCGAATATGCTGTGGTATGCTATGGGTAGCTTGCCAGGCTCTCCAAGAGGGAAAGAGGAATTGAACCCGGGTTGGCTGTGTTCAAGGCAAACACCCTACCTACTCTGCTTTTGCATGGATATATATATGTATATATATATATAATATATATATAATCCAATATATATATTGGATTATAGACACACTGTTGATTGTCTATTCTAGTAATATTTTGCCATTTAGTTTAACTATAAGTAGTAAATACATTCTTATTTTCTCAACAGCAAAATTATTTTAGAAATATTTTTATCTTAGCACATAGAGGAGCATATTAAAATATACGTGATAATATATTGTTCTCATATTATAATAATAACAATAAACCATTGTTTTTCAGAACCCTTAACAAAAAGATTCACCAACTCCTTAATGAATTTTACCATCCAAAGTACTTAAAAGCTTTAAAAATATGTTTAGTTATTTTGATACCATGTCCTGCTGGAAATGTTCACATTTTAAACTTAAATTACTGCTTTGTGATATATAAGAAATAGATCTTTATTTTCAAAGTCAATCTGTTTTGGGCTCAATCTCGGGCAATGCAAAGAAACATCACCATCACCTTCTCAAAAACAATTATTGGAGTAATATTATTAATGTGTAACTAAGTAAAAAGGCTGAGACTAGAAGCTGCTATCCAGAGAGGTTTTTATCTTTTTGGTTTTACTACTTGACTATACATACTTGTACTTGGACTTAACTGTGACTATCTCTAGGCAGAGGAATGTGAGAATGAATGGTTGATATACCTCCTGGAGACCAAGATATTTATGAGGTGACTGCCATCTCATGTCTTTTTTCCTTTCTCTGAATAGGTGCAAATGACAGTTGGAGTAGTATAGATATAAAGTGTATTTTTAAGTCATCATATATATGGCTATTTGCAACAAGGAGACCTTATGTGTTGCTGGGGATTTAGCCTTGTCTGGCCTACTGTTTGCAAGGCGACCACCTTACCACTATATTCTCTCTAGCCCAATCACTTAACTTGGTAGCTCTGAAAAAAGTAAATAAAACAAAACTCTGAATAATATCTTAATAAGCTGTAGTTATCTGAGCTGAAAATTATGGTTCTAATTCTTGAAAACTAAATATTTTAAATTCTCTGAAAGCAAAATTGGCATATTGAGCATAAAATTGTATATTGACAAGTTTGAATAAAGATTTTTAGTTGATTTTTTAAATTTTATGTAGGCATCTAACAGACCTCCAAGACTGGGACTGGGCCTCCTCTGCCCAGATTTCCTATTTCCCAGTAGTGAGGCAGTCACATCCTCGGGACTGCACCCCGATGCCATGGAATCCCATCATCGTCCAGCATCCAGAAACTTAAAAGCAAGCTCCTGATATCTTACAGCCTACTTTTCCTTCTGGGAGAAACTGGCAAACTACGAGGAGTTTCCTGCCCACATGGAAGAGCCTCGCAAGGTCCCCATGGTGTATTCATATGCCAAAAACAATAACAAGCTGGATCTCAACCCCCAGACCCTGAAAGAGCCTCCAATGCAGTATCA
This sequence comes from Sorex araneus, assembly GCF_027595985.1. NCBI lineage: Eukaryota > Metazoa > Chordata > Mammalia > Eulipotyphla > Soricidae > Sorex > Sorex araneus. The sequence goes on along the minus strand of NC_073302.1, from coordinate 266,027,224 downwards.
TTGGGAAGGACGAGTAAAGAGAGGCTTCTAAAATCTTAGGGCTAGGACGAATGGAGACGTTACTGAGAGCACTTGAGAAATTCAATTATCAACGGGATGATGATGATGATGATGATGATGATGATGATGATGATGATGATGATGATAATGATGATGTTGTAGGCATATTCCAATTTCCATGGGTATTTTGATAAGAACTCTTAAATGCAATAAAAGAGATGTATGTTGGTTGAATGAATAATTTTAGAACTTGACACATTCATAGATCTGTTAGTTTCAAGTCCATAGTTTAAGTAAATTTAAACCTTTGAATGAGATCAATTATAAAACTGAAAGAGAATAATAATTTAATTTTTTTAAAAAAATTATCCTTGTATGAAATGAAAGAAAAATAATTTCATATCTTTTCCCTGCCTTCTTAGTCAAGTCCTAGGACATACAGTTGGTCATATTTTTCTATATATAACTTTGAGGTCATTCCATATATAATTTAAATATATATAACCAATTTTAATATGTATCTAAATAATATACTAAATGTCACAGTTTTTTTAAGTTCTCACATTAAATATACAAATGTATTTGTAAAGTGAATCAATATGCAAAATAATTTTGTACATGAATATATATGAATTCAAAGCTATTTGGGTTTCCCAATGAACCATTTACTAGTCATTGAATTTCTATGTCTTAGAGCACAGAAGCAGCTCACCATCTTATTAAAACTAATTATTGATAAAATTTATTTGTAGTATCACCCTCTTAAATCTGAAAATGTACAACTGAGAGGAAATTTAGTGATAAAGACTTCCCTGTAACTGTCCCCATAGCTCCTAATATGACACAATAAATGTCAGCTCTAAGAATAGGGGATATTTTCCTCCTTGACTTTATCTGAATTTTCAGATAAATAAATAAATAAATAAATAAATTCTAGCACTGTAGCACTGCACTGTAGCACTGTTGCCCCATTGTTCATCGATTTGCTCGAGTGAGCACCACTAACGTTTCCATTGTGAGACTTGTTGTTACTGTTTTTGGCATATCGGATGCGCCGTGGGTACTTGCCAGGCTCTATCGTGGGGGCTGGATACTCTCTGTAGCTTGCTGGGCTTTCAGAGAGGGAGAGAGGAATCGAAACTGGATCGGCCATATGCAAGGCAAATGCCCTACCCCCTGTGCAATCACAAATAAATAGTGTGATACAATAAATAATAAACATTATTTATTCTTAACTAAATAATAAATAAAAGATTCAAAAGGAAGAGGAAAGAGAACATTAGTCTTCGATTTGGGGACAGAGCAATTGTATAGTGGGTAGTGTGCTAGCCTAGCATGCATCAAACCAGGTGAAATCTGTAGCACATATGATCTCCTGAGCCCAACTAGTACTGATCCCTGAGCACAGAGCCTGGAGTAAACTCAGAGGACCACCAGTGTGGCCCCCAAACCATAAGTAAATAAAATTTTAATAGTCTTTTGGGGGGACTATTTTAAGAAGATTCTAATTGTCATAAATAAAAATAGAAAGTTTTTGAGATACTCTGTATCTTTCTGCAAATGAAGGAAGAGCTAATAATCTATAAATAAGCAAGGTTTCAGCAACATAAATAAATGGAGATTTTTTTCCCCTCCCCATAGAGTTGTCGGTCACGTTTCATGAGTGGTTACAGAATTCTGATCAGTGGAATGTCATTCAATGCAGAAATTAACATAATACATTAAGAAAATATAATACCCCATATAAATATTGTTTTTTAATATACAAAATATTGAGATCTGTTGTGATTTTTTCTTATTGTGGTCATGGTTAGAATATTTAAGAGGCTAATACTTCAAAATGCTAATTAAGTTCAACATTTTAGAAATACCAAGTTGCATATAAGAGCATTTCCTTGCTCCATTATTCTGGACCATATGTTCACCCAAGTGTAACTATGATAATAGATGTAAAATTCAATAATATGAATATAGTGTAGGAGGAGATGGCTGCCAATTCAGGAAACAGTTTTCTGTTTGTTCTTTTTAAATTTCTTATCTTTGGAAAAGTCTTCAAAAATATCCTTACAGGTCACTGTGATGTAAACCTTTGTTTTACCGTCAATAAATCTGTATCTGTGAAATAAATTACTCTTTGGCATGATATATTACTCTTTATTACTTTAGTATTATAAATGCACATTTCAACCTTGGTAGACCAATCATTTTGCATATTACTACAACTACTGTTTATTACATACAAAATATTAAAAATGTTCTGCATATGATTTTTATAAGTAGAATTATTATTTGGACATAAATTATTTGATATGGTTAAAGTTCAGAGGCAATTTCATGTAAATAAGGATTTTCTTGCTGATTGGGTAATACTTCTATTAATTCTTAGAGCAACATTTGAAATCTTACGTAAAAATCTCTTTTGTTTTATTAAAATGGCTCTTAATAAAAATGATTGTTTCATTTGGGAGGCCCATATCAAGTGTGTTCAGGGTTTATTTCTCACTCTGGGCTCAGGGATCAATTCTGGCAGTGCTATGGGGGTCACATGTAGTACTGGGGATTTTACTCAAATTGGGTGCATGCAAGACAATTGCCTTTCCCAGTATACAATATCTTTGGCCTTGATAATGATTTTAAAATTGATTATACTTAGCTCTTCCTTCTAATATTGAAATTTATAAAGTTTATTTAAATTATCATATAATTTATTTTATAAAGTCTGTTTAACGATTTATTTTTCTCTTGAATTTTATGGGTTCTTTTTGATATTAATCTTTTGTTGAATACATGAGCTATTGAATATGTTCTGTTTGATAGGGTATTTCATTTCGTGTCAATTTGTTTCATTGTATAGAAGCTAATCTAGACCAATTTCTTTAATTTTGTTTTTGTTCGTCTGGCATTTAGAGTTAGTTTCAATGCCTAAGAAATGGAAACAAAAAAGTCAAAATTTTAGAATATAATGCAAATTTTTAGATATATTGGTATGTGTGCTGGGTAGAACTTTAATATGTGTTAATCCCATATATATTAGAGTGTAGGATAACATAGTCTCAGGTACTTTAGGTTTATTGGATTACTCCCATCACAGTGCTCTCATCCGTTTGTTTAGCTGTAATCACTTCTCTATGCTCTCTTCCCCAAAACAGTTAATCACCTTTCCCCTAATCTGACTCTGCTAATTTGTAAGGTCAGACCTTCCTAGGACACTGAATATTATAATATTGTCTTTCTCCTCTCCTTTTGAATAATTTAAAGCAATGTCCTTTTTGTATAGACACAAGAAGACAATATTATGCTTTTGTAACTTGGGACTTAATTGGCTTCAAATATTATTCATTCCCGGGCATCTGCTTTCTCCACTTAAGCCTCAGTTGCCCTCAGTTCCTAGCACCCCAAAAGCAGGGTCCCGATGAAGGACGGGATGAATCCAGGGCAAGCGGTGAGTTATGTGCTACCCTGGCATCAAGGGGCCTGGCCAAAGTGCCTAATTCTTAACTATAAGTTAAGAGCTTGATCATGGACAAATGCTGTCATGATCCAAAAGTAATGATGAGACTAGGACCCTGCTAGGGATAGGAAAGACTGATCCGGCCTGAGCACTGTAGTCTGAGATCAAGATGGCCCTAGAAGAGCAATTCTATAAGCTTTAATGCATTTCTTATTGTGCCCATACAAAATGATTAATATTATGAATGCTTATATGTTTGCTGGATGAGGAGAGGAGAAACACATTCATGGGACTCCGCCCTTGGGTGGATCCTCCTGCTGAAAGAGAATCAGTCCTAGGAGAAGCGTCCCTTGAGGGAAAAGAGCTTTACTCCTATTGATTGTGACCACACTTATGTGTATGCCCCAACCCACTCATGCTGGGGGGATTTAACTAGGCTGTAAGAGTGGCGGGGGGGCCAGGGGGGGCAGATCCAGAGATCCAGAGAGAGATTCATAGCTGGGAGAGAAGCAGAGAGAGAGAATGAAATAAACTGATCAAGCAACCAGTTTGGCCTTGTTCCTTCTTGAGCAACCAGTTTGGCCTTCTTCCTTCCATTGCCTGCCCTTGACCAACAACCACACACAGCAGTGGTTCCAGAGCACCGAATGGGAGCGGTGAGACAGAGCTGCCCGGAGAGCCCGTGAGTGCACAGGCCCGACGGCATGACTTAGTTTTTTACATTAGAGTAAGTGTAAAAATTTTAAAGCTTAATTTTACTTTATGAACATTGACCAAATTTTCTAAAATAAACACATTTTATACCAAGAAATAAAATTTTACATCATAATTAATATATAAATCATACATAATTATGTATCAGTAGATGAGTGTCTACATCTATGAATATACATCATTTATAATTGAAACATGACAGTTCCTTAAAAATCAATTCAGGGCCAGAGCTATAGTACAGCAGATACGGCATGTGTCTTACACGTGGCACCTCTAGGACTGCAGCCAGGAGTACTACCTGAGCACTGCTGGGTATGGCCCGTAAACCAAGGGGTAAAAATCAACTAATTCAAGCTCTAAGAAGAAATCAAATAATTTTCTCATGGTCAAGTAACACATAGAAGTTGATATGATTAACAAAAGTCATCAGCTTTAGGCTCAAAGTACAACCACTTTTCTATTCTCTTACTTTTTTTTTCTTTTCTTTTCTTTTCTTTCCTTTTCTTTTCTTTTCTTTTCTTTTCTTTTCTTTTCTTTTCTTTTCTTTTCTTTTCTTTTCTCTTCTTTTCTCTTCTCTTCTTTTCTCTTCTTTTCTTTTCTCTTCTTTTCTTTTCTTTTCTCTTCTTTTCTTTTCTTTTCTTTTCTTTTTTTTCTTGCCATATCCTGGTAGTGCTAAGCACTTACTCCCAGCTCTGTGCTCAGTGGTGACTTCTGTTTGGCTCATAGACCATATGGGGTGCTGGGAATCAAAACCTGGTCACTCACCTACAAGGAAAGCTTACAGGTGATATACTACTACTACTACTACTACTACTACTACTACTACTACTACTACTACTACTACTACTAATAATAATAATAATAATATGATGATGATGGTGATTATGATGATGATAGTAATACTCATTGTATTTTCTCTGTAGCCCACCACTCTTTAATTCTCCCCAATAAAATAGTTTCACTAATGCTGTTCTTGTAAATATTTTTCTACAAAATGATGTTATTGTGTACTTATGAGCAAGAACTAAGTATATCTTTAAATAAACAAAAATAAATTGTACTCTACCTTAGAATATCTAGTATCCAAATCAAATTAATTTTTAAGGTTTATTCTGTAGGTAATGCTCATGAGTTTAATATGTCCACACTGTATTTCTTCTTTATGTTTGTAAAAAATCAAAAGAGTTGACAATGCAGAGCTGTGTACACAGCTGCCTAGTGTACAGATACAAGCCTAACATAACAGCACAGCAATAGTTGAGAGACACATAAAACTGCTTCCATGGTAACGGACATTTTAAGAATGTCACAGTTATATCATGGCTCAATCGTATTTCTAGTAATTTTTTTAAAGTTTTCTAGAATGTATTTGTTATCATAATGCAGAAGTCATAAATTCACTGCAATATGTATAGTTTTTGGGGAAAAGTTGGTTTGGAATTGAAACTTAAAAGAACTTGTTCTAACAAACATGAATCTCGAGTAAATACATAACAGATGTGCTAATGTGTCCTAAGATAAATGCATAATGGACAAAAATGACATTTCCTCCAAAATAACATTTTATTTCTTTCACCTGTGTGTCTTGTATGCACCTGTGTCTGGTTGGCAGTTTTCTCAGTTTAAATTTGGAAGACATAAGTATCAACAAAGTATAACCAGTATTTTCCCTTTTGTATTTTAAGTTGTTCATAAAATGTTTATATAGATTATATATGTCCTTATATTATATTAAAAGTCAAGCTTCTAGCATGTATAGTTTTTTAAATGACATTTTCAATTCTTTATGCAAATGAAAGATGAAATTTGTCACACTAGTCTAATTTGAGCTTTGATTTAAAAACATTTTTCAAATCTTTTGATTTTGGTAATTTTGCTTTGATTTTAGATTTGGTCGACTTTTATAAAATTGCTTGACCTCTATATTTATGATTTCAGAATAGTTACTTTTTTCATAAAAAGAACAATAGATGTTTATCCATTAATATTAAATATCATTCACTGTTATACTATAATTATTATGAATAATAATATTTCTATACAGAATACTTGGTGAAAGATGTACAAATGGAAAATGTAATTGAAATTGTATAGTCAACATAAAGCCATTTTTTCCAGATGTGACATATTTAATTCAAATACTAAAACTAATTAAAATATAACAATCAAACTAAGCTGCAGAATATTTTGGTATCAAGATACCTTCTTCTTAGAACCAAATATTTAGTGTTACTTATCATGAAAATTGGTTGCAGAAGGTATCTTTATCATTAACTCCATTATATAGATGTGATATCTATGAGGCATTTCCACACATGATGTTTAAAGAATAAAGTTGCATAACATTATACATAAAATTATTTATTTTAGCTAACAACTTGGTATAACAACATACCAAGTTATACGTAAGATTAGAAAATTTCCTATTTTGGTAGAAGGGCCTACACTTGAGGTGCTCAAAGTTTATTTCTGGCTTTGTGCTCAGGTATCACACCTGGCAGGCCACAGGGTCCATAAAGAGTGTGGGAATACAGGCCAGCTCAGCCTCGTGCAAGACAATATCTGGCCTTTTTCATTCTTTGCTCTAAGATAATTTGAAACAAACTGAGGGATAGTATAAGAGGTAAGGCAACTGCTTTGCATACAGACAACCCAGGTAAAAATACCCAGCACCATGCATGCATGGTCTTCTAAATAACGCCTCTGGTCACTGCTGAGTCAGGAGACCCCATGGGCATTGTGGCCCAATCACCCCCCGCCCCACCAAAAATTGTTTGGAACAGCCAAATATTGCTTGCAGCATATCCCGGGCCTCGTAGCATCAATAGGTAGAAAACTTTCCCCAAAATTTAAACTGCCTAAATACAGTTTGGGCTGGAGTGATAGCACAGCAGGTAGGGCGTTTGCCTTGCACGGAGCCAACCTGGGTACGACTCTTCTGTCCCTTTCGGAGAGCCTGGTAAACTACCAAGAGTATCTGGCATATCGAATACGCCTCAGGTAGCTTGCCAGGCTCTGTCATGTGGGTGGAATGCACTCGGCAGCTTGCTGGGCTCTCTGAGAGGGGCAGAGGAACTAAACCCATGTCAGTCACATGCAAGGCAAACACCCACCGTACCGCTGTGCTATCGCTCCAGCCCATCATTCATATATATATGTGTGTGTGTGTGTGTGTGTGTGTGTGTGTGTGTGTGTGTGTGTGTGTGTGTAACCCCATGCATGGAAGGCATTTAAGTGATAGTAAGTAGTCAGTCAGAAAATTTGATCTAGTACTATAGTATCATAGAATTATTAGTTGATCACAAGATTATTAAGCAAAGTTGTGGAAAGCAGGTGAGGGGTTTCTAAACAAACACCCTTAGAAGAAAGTGAAATCATCTTAGCCATTTACCTGCTCAGCCATTTACCCAGGTGGCTCTTGATATACTGCACTTTCCACAAAAATACAGTATATACATTATATATACTGTAATAATAATTAGTTATTACATAATTCCTGTGTGTAATAATTCTTGCATACCCACTTAGACGTTAGATCTTAGCACCAGATATGTTGCTCTGTTGCTCTTTTCATATACTCTTTTATGCTTTTTCAAAAATAACAATGAGTTGGTTGTCCATAAATGGATAAAAAATTTTCTATTTTGAAATCACACTAATCATAAAAACTAGAATGAAGCATTTGCTTTTACCTCATTAAAGCTGTTAAGTTCTACTAAACTATTCAGCAATTTAGGACATATTTAATCTATGATGAAAAGAAGAATTTAGGAAGCTAATAATATTCAGCTGAAGTAAGTATTAAACACCAGAGTTTGAATTATTCTACCACATTTAACTTGCTGTCTAATGGGGGTAGATCTGAAGTTACAATATATCATAATATGAAGACTAAGTTTAGGAGGCTCACTTTACAGTACAGTCAGTGAAATGATTTTAATTTAGGAAACAGTATTAAAACTAAGTTATTTTCTAAAACACAGGTTGAATTATCTGTGATCCAAAATTATGTGTAACATGACACTGTGCACATGTTTAAGTACATAATAGACAAATATATGCATACACTCATTTTAATTATGTCTCTAAATTTTGTAATCATGATTCATTTGAAAGTCATATTTATTATCTACTTCTATTATATATGTCTCTTTGATATTTTTATGTTAACTTAGTAACTCCTCTGAATGTTTTAGAGGTAAAGAAGTAATGTTCTTTTAACCATTCAGGAGTTCATGAAAGAAACTATATGAAATTAGGAAGATTTGACTTTTAGAACTCACTTTATAAACTATTCACGGGTTTGTTTCAATGTGCATGATTGTTTCTAGAAATTACAATATGCAAACATGGTAATCCTTCAATTTGCTCACTGTTCTAACATTTGTTTTGTGTTTGTGCAGTCATGTGATACTGAATGACGGGGATCTCTGAGAAATGGTTCATTATCTATTTTCATTCTTGTGTGAATGAAATCTGTACAATTGCACAAATGCAGGTTGTGTAGACTATTACATACCAAATATCACTTTGTCCAAGAGGAAACTAATACCCAGAGAGATCAACACGTGTGTGCCAGATTTGGTCATAGAAAAGGAAAGAAATGACGGTGATTATCCAGCTTCTGGGCTCCAAACAACTGAGATTAAATCTCAATTATATACCAAGATTATATGGTATATCCTATTGAAGTCCACATGATATACCTGGTCTGTCAGTGACCAAAACCCTGGCAAACAGTGAATAACTATATATCATAGCTGATACTTTCTCTACTAAACTTTCTGCAAATATATTTATTTAAATAACAGAGTTAGAAATAAAGGCATGGGAAACTGAGGAACTCATCATAGGATAAAATCATTTTTCTTTCATCTATGTAGAAAATGTAACTTGCGATCAGATACATGAGTGAAATGATATCTTTCATTTTTGCTGACAATTGATATGTGCCCAAAGAAAATAATTTTAATTTACAAGAGTTTCACACCCCAGATCAATTGGCTTTCTCTATCTGTCATTTCCATTCACTTAAAAGTAATATTTAAAAGATAACTCTTTATCTCTGATTTAATTTTTTGTGAGGTATGAGCAATGAAATTAAATTTGTGCAGTGTGTATTTCATATTTATCCTATTTCATTGTAGTAAAATTGCTAATATCATAGAGTGGATGCAATAGTAATACAAAGTTATATATTCACTAGGAATTAAATCCAATATGTTTTAGTCATATTATATTAATATGACTATTAATATCTTTTGCACGGAGGAAACCTGTTCAGTAGTGATCTAACAGTGGCTATTACTGGCCAAGTGGGCCAGGAGTTTATGCAGGGATCCAAGGATTCATGCTGCTCAGACCTTGCAATGCTGGGGATACCAGAATCATCCTGGCAATGAGGAGACCTCTGGGGCTATAACTTAGGTGTGGGTACCTCACAATGTTGGGTGTGGGTGCATGTGGTGCCAGGATGGAGTTTGATTACTGCTACCCATTATACTATCCATGGCAAGCCTAAGACATTGTTCCTATGTTACTCCGTGACTGGCAGGTGACTTGTGAAGAGGTTACAAAAAGTTATGTATACAGTTATTAAATAACTCCACTAAGTATAAAGTAAACTTCTAAACTAAATGTCATATTTTATTATAACAAACAAAAAATCATAGCTGAACAATAGCTCAACATGTCTGAAAAACAGACTTTCTCTTGCACCCACTATACAATTCTTCTTGACCACTGATTCAAATTTTGAAAAATTTCATTTTTGCTTCCACATGCTCCGGCTGAGCCTCATGCATGAGCAGCTGTGAGACAAAACACCATAAAGGGTGTTTGCCTTTATGTATGTATGCCTTTCGGAGAGCCCAGCAAGCTAACAAGAGTATCCTCCTACAAGGAAGAGCCTGATAACCTCCCTGTGGCATGTTCGATATGCCAAATACAGTAACAATAACAGGTCTCATCCCCTGACCCTGAAAAGAGCCTCCAATCATTGGGAAAAATGAGTAAGGAGCGGCTGCTAAAATCTCAGGACTCGGACAAATGGAGACGTTACTGGCATCCACTCAAATAAATCAATGAACAACAGGATGACAGTGATACAGTGATTCGTGGCAAAGCTTGGAAAGCTACCCGCAGAGTACTTGATATGCCCAAAAGAGTGACAACAACGGTCCTCATTCCCCTGAAAAAACCCTCAATACACCATTGGGCTCCACTAGCATGTGACAGGGAGAAATGGAGACATTATTGGCGCCCACTTGAGCAAATCAATGAACAATGGGATGACAGTGATGCAGTGATACAGTGATACTGTCTATTGGCTCTCATATCATCTTCAGTAAAATTATAAATAATAGATATAACTTTTTCCCATTGGAAAATTTGTTAAAATATTTCATTATTTGACTTTCTGTAACTATCCATTTTGTATTACCTGTTCTAGATAGTAATAGGTGGCTTCAGTCCCTAGTTAAATAAAAATTGCATAATACAGGAGCTAGGAGGAATGGTCAATGGTTTGAAGCTTGCCTCGAATATGTGTGGGACAAAGGGCAGTTAGGCTAGAGAAGGGACCAATATAAAATAATAGTTGGAAATGATCAATTTGGATAGTCACTGAGTGTTGAAAATATGTAGGTAATAACTTGATAGCTTTTCAGTATCTATATTGTAAACCACAGTGTCCAAAAGGATAAAGAGAGATATGGGGAGACAGAGAGAGAGAGAGAGAGAGAGAGAGAGAGAGAGAGAGAGAGAGAGAGAGAGAGAGAGAAGTGCCTGACACAGAGGTGGGAAAGGGGCTGAAACTGGGGACATTGGTGGTGAGAAATGTACTGGTGAAGGAACAAGTTTCTGGACATCATATGACTGAAATCTCATCATGAACAACTTTGTAACTGTGTATCTCATTGTGATTGAGTTAAAACTGAAACTAATTTTTAAAAATTGCATAGTATGCCTGGAGATGGTCGTGAATGTTTAGCCATTGACTACAAAATATTCAGCATCTTCTCACTCAAAGGGCTAAGTGTGAATTCTAAACGTTCCTGCTTCTATCTTGTCTGTAGGGAATACATAACTTTTAGTACTTCTACCTATGAATTTTGTGTTTTTTTGCTACCTGACTACACAATTTCATAATTGTAAGTATGAAATTTCAGTACCTGTGGCCAAAGAGAGGTAAATTAGATAGGGCTACACATGGCAACCCAAGGCTCAATCTCCATCACTCTGCATGTTCCCTTGAGCCAGCCAGAAGTGATCCCTGAGAACAGAGCCAAGAGTAAGCCCTGAGTACCACTGGCTTAGCATTTAAGTGTTATTCTTTTATTTTTTTTTAATCTTCTACCAGTTTATTGAGTAACAGTGTGTCTCTAGAAAAGAAGAGGCCCTAATTTTAGTATCTGTATCCAAATATATTTTAATGTTAGTGGAATCAACAACTCTGGATTTAGGATACTATATTTTTTTATTGGATGCATGACCTTGAATAACACTTTAAACCCCTATTACTAGTTCACTAATGATATGAATCTTGTTTTTCTGTTTCCCTATACGAGTTTTTCTTGCGGCGGGGGTGGGTGGGGAGTGGAGGCAGGGTAAGAATTCACACCCAGCTGTGCTCAAGGCTTACTTCTGGCTCTGTGCTCAGGGATCACTACTGGTAGGCTCAGGGGACCTTACATGTTTGTGTTGATCAAACTTGGTTCAGGCTCACAAAAGACAAGAATCCTACCCACTGTTCTATTACTCAGGTCCCACCTGTTTCACATTATTCAAGTACCTACAACACAAAACATGTTTATAATTGTAGGGAATGGAGCTAATAATTATAGAAACTTTAATTTTCTTAAAAACATCATAACTTATTAAAGTAAAATATTAAATATTTATTCATTGTTATTCAACCAATACATATCATGGTCAAAGTTCGTCAATGACAGATATTCTTACTATGTACTTTCATTCAATTATGAATTACTGTATCACTGTCGTCCCATTGCTCATTGATTTGCTCAAGCAGGCACCAGTAATGTCTCCATTTGTCCCTGTCACATTCAGGGTCAGGGGAATGAAGTACATTATTGTTACTGTTTTTGGCATATCAAATAAGCCATGGGTAGTTTGCCTGGCTCTGCTTTGTGAGATTCTGAATCACTCCCTCCTGGGAGCTTTGTTTCCTAATCTCTGTATTTTAGCCATTGATGAGATTACATGGTGCCAGGGGCAGTTTGTGGGTGTGACTGCCAAGCTATTGGAAAACGGAGAATCTGGGTGGAGGAGGCCCAGTCCCTATCCAAGCAGGCTTGGAGATCTCAGCCACAGGTCCTGCATATGGGTTCCTCTGTCAGTTCTTTCATGCGTGAGGTGCATCACATCTAAAATATTGAAGGTAAGAAGAGATAATATAGTAGATAAGGCTCCTGCTCCACCATCTGACTGACGGGTTCATTTCCTGACATAAAATATGATCCTGGGAGCCTTCCAGGAATGCAGAGCCAGAAGTAAGCACAGGAGTGACCCTAAACCCAAGCAAAATGAAAACATAAGTCAAAAATGATCATGAGAAACTGCATCTCAGTGAAGTGGTATTTAATTTTCTACATTCAAAAATAAAGCCCAAATATCACTATCACTGTCACTGTCATCCTGTTTCTCATCGATTTGCTCAAGCAGGCACCAGTAGTGTCTCCATTTTGAGACTTATTGTTACTGTTTTTGGCATGTTGAATATGCCAAGGTAGCTTGCCAGACTCTGCCATGCGGGTGAGATACTTTCAGTAGCTTGCCAGGCTCTCCAAGAAGGGCGGAGGAATAGAATCCGGGTTGGCTGCATGCAAGGCAAATGCCCTACCGCTGTGTTATCACTCCAGTCCAAATATATCCTCCATAATATTTTGAATCATTTTTTTCTGAATGCCCTATCATTATCACTTCTTGTAACCATTAATTTGGTTGGAATTAAATCATGTAGTGTTTGTCTTGCTCTATATGATTTATATGTCTTACTTTATATGACTATGAATGATAAAATCTAGATTAATTTACTTTGTTGTGAATATCAGGATTTCATCCTTTATCATAGTTGTATAGTATTTTGTTCTACATCTATATCACATCTTTCTTCAAATATCTGTCCTGAGGCTGCTTACAGTTCTTCTCTGCTATAGAGAGCAGCACAACAAATAATAAGTTGCCGTCATCTGTGTCTTTAAATGTGCATGTTTGTATTTTTTGGTAAATATTTAGAAGTAGGATAATAATATAGGGAAATGCTATTTTTAATTTTTGAATCTTCCTTTATTTCCATAATGGATGCACGAATGCTATATGTAGCAATGGTCTCACATTTTGACAAATTTAATATAGGTGTCCCCTTTTCTATGCAGCCTCTTATGAATTGTTTTATCTATTTGGAAACTATCCATTCTCCCAGAGAATCTTGCTTTGATTTGCATTTATTTCATAGTAAGTGATAATGAGCATATTCTTATGTACTCATTGGCTACCTTATATTCACATTGAAAAAGTGTCTGTTTACATCTGTCCATGTCTAAAGTCAGCTGGTTTGTTTTGTTGTTAAGATCATTTATGTATATATTTAAGATGGATAATAACCCCTATCAAATAATTAATATATAGCTATTGACTCCTATTGAGTTGAATGTGTTCCTGTTTTGATTATTATTTCATTCACTTTAAATGAGCTTTTTAATTTTGATGTAATTCCTTTTGGACTGAAGCGATAGCACAGTAGGTAGGGCATTTGCCTTACACGCAGCCGACCCTGTTTGATTCTTCCGTCCTTCTCAGAGAGCCTGTCAAGCTACCAAAAGTATCCCGCCCACGTGCCAGAGTCTGGCAAGCTACCCGTGGTGTATTTGATATGCCATAACCAGTAACAACACAATGGAGACGTTACTGGTGACCGCTCAAGCAAATCGATGAATAGCAGGATGACAGTGATACAGTGCTACACTAGTTCCATTTGCTGATTTTTTGTTATTGTTTACATTGCCATTGTAATTAAGTCTCTAAAGGCATCTCTAGAGTCTATATCAAAGATTTTTGTCCATGATTTTGTCCATATGTTTTATGGTTTTCATCTTACATAAGTCTTTAGTTCATTTGAATAATTGTATTCAAGTTGTTAGATATTGGTTTAATTTTGTTATTCTGCAAGTGTATTTTCAATTTTCACAATAATTTAAGACACTTTCTTTGCTCTGTTGTATACTTTTGGTTCCTTCGCGAGCATTAATTGCCCTTAGGACCCAAATCTGATTTCTGCCTGCCTCCTCTTAAGTATATGACTTCAAATGTTGTCATTAAACATTATGGTGTTCCAGTTTCTTTTTGATAATATGAAGGTTTAATGAGAAATGAATGTAAACATTTAATGCTGGGCATGTTAAAATGTAATAAGTTTAATTACTTTTGTTTATTTGAAACTTTCCCCCTGCATAAAAATAAAAATAGCATTTGCCTTTTGAAATGTATTTGCCCATTCTATTATAGATGCTTCTACCTAAAGGGATATCTTCCATCACCGTGTATTCATTGACACAAACTTTCCAATGTCTTTTATTGTTTACGAAGCTTAGAAAATATTTTCTATGTATAAGGCTTTATAAGTATTGTAAAATGAATTTTTGTCTCAACCTATATCTGTTATCTTCCTGGAAAAGCAAATTTAGATAATTGTTAGGTTCAAAGGTACATTTATTTATGCTTAGGTGTTGCAAACCATTCCTTGTTAGAAATGACTAAATATTATATGTAAGAAATCAAGGATAAACTATTATTCTGCATTTGCCTTTTAATCCAGATTTACTTCTGGAAACACTCTATATTCAATAAATACTAGCAGACATCTAATTACTCCCTTAAGTGTAGTGTTTAATCCCATCACAACATACTGTCTATAACATTTCATACTGTACCTTGACAAAGTAAATTTGGCAAACAATTTTGTTAGAAGTGGTTTTGTGTTTATCATGTTCGTTTTTCATGAGGTTTCCAAGAAAAGAGGGGATACAGGCTTTACTAATTCACAACCAGCAGAAATTTTATTGCCATTCTTTTTTAAAATTTTGTTTTCATAGTTTTAACTGGTACTTATCCTAAAGGGATATACACTAAAAGACAGATGTTATTTGAGTCTTTTTTCTTTTCTTTTCCTTAGGCTAGAACTTTTCTATTTATTAATCAAGGGTAACATATATCCTCATGGTTACAATTTTGAGGTTCTAAAAGTATACCTTCGTGCATTATACCAAAATTCTTTTTTATGCTTAAAAACAGGACACAAATACAGTTATTATTTGCTTCACATAAAGTAGCAAGTAGACAAAAGTGATAAAAATGTTATTTTTTATCTCTACAATGGGTTTCTTTCATAATTTTGGATGAAGATTGCTGAAGAAATTCTTCTTAAAATTGTCACTAGCTATATTATTTTCTTCTATTACAAGAAAAATAACTTTAATGTAATTTAATTCAGAATCTATGTAAATGCAAACAAAAATTATAATGCAATAAAGATATATGTTCCTTTCAATATTTTCAGATGAGCGTGCATATTTGTTCTTTATGATATAGATTTTTTTCTTGAATAAGTTCATGTTATAGTTTTTCCTTGCAGAATAAAGTATATTATAGAGCAATAAGTTCTATATTATATGGAAATAACTTATGTAAATTATCACCTCAACTATTTCAGAAAGATGAAGTCAGAAACTTCTAAATATATACCACTATATCACTGTCATTCTGTTGTTCATGGATTTACTCAAGCGAGCATGAGTAACGTCTCCATTCATCCCAGCCCTGAGATTTTAGCAGTCTCTCCTTACTGGTCTTTCCCAATGATGGGAGGACTTCTAAATATATAGCACTGTTGTCCCATCGTTCATCGATTTGCTCAAGAGGGCACCAGTAACATCTCAATTGTTGGACTTGTTGTTACTGTTTTTGGCATATTGAATACGCCACAGGTAGCTTGCCAGGCTCTGCCATGTAATCAGAATACTCTCAGTAGCTTGCCGGACTCGCCAAGAGGGACGGAGAAATCAAACCCAGGTTGGCCATGTGCAAGGCAAATGCCCTACTTGCTGTGCTATTGCTCCTGCCCCTAAATATATATATATATATATATATATATGTTGTATATATATGTGTGTATATATATATAAAGGCTCTAATTTCCAGTATTAAAAATAGACTATTTTTGAAAAAAAAAACAACCTAAAATCAACAACACTAAACACAAAAATCTAGTGTTTAACTTTAGAGAGTATCACTTAAAAAAGGAACAAATCTTTTGTGTTTGAGCAAACTTTTGCTTTACAATGGTTAATTTCTAATAAACAATTAGGTGATGTTAACTGCCTCATTATTTATTAGAGAATATGTACTACAAGATAATATTAATTACACAATAAAATTTAGAAAGCTTATCAGGGTTGGGAATATTTTATCTAAAGCAGGTATAGGAGTACATATGTGTGTAGCATATATATTTAATGACTTGGATTTTGTACTCATAAGCTAATATTAAATTTTTATAACAGGATATGGTAATTTCTAATAGAAAATATTGATGGCAAATGTCTGCATCTCTTTAGAATATATACTTTAAATGTATCAGTGTTTCAGTTGTAAAACAGAATGGATGAAATCCTATATACTTGTTAATGGATGTGCTTTTAGACAAAAAATTTGATAATTTTAAATTTTTGTGTTCATATTACACAATCGAAATTAAGTTTCTGATAACTAAGATATATTTATAGAAATAATATGACATTATGCAAAATGTATCATAACTATGGAGTTGATGTCTTTATTAGATTAAGAACAAAGAATTATGTAGCAGACCATTTTATAATATAGAGTAGAACTTCATGAAATATAATTTGGCAGGTTCAATTAAACCAGGAAGGTTTTTGATAAATTAATTAACTTTGTTAGTGTTATGTGCTTTTAACTTTTTATAAACCTTTGTGTTAGATGCATATATATATATATGTATATTTTAAATCTCTTGTGATTAATTATGGAGAGCATTCCACATGCTTTTAAAAAGACCTACACCATCCCCTGGCAATCACGAAAGTTGCTGCAGTCTGCAAGTTTTAGGATTAAGATTAATTTCATAAAATTTCAGGATTTTGAAATCAAGGATTAATGACTTCTAAAATGAAAATAAATCTCCAAATTGTCATACTTTTTTAATGTTTCAAAGAGAGGCACACACAAATTCAATGACATCCACTCAGAATATGGTATTGTTTAAATCATAAAATGACTTCCCTAGCATGAGAAAAATAGTATTGGATTGCACAGAATTACGACTTCCACTAGACCTTTCCTAAGAATTGAGGTGTGAGAACTTAAGACGAAAAAGAATTTAACACAATTCTCTCTGGGAAGCAATGTTTGCTGAATAGTTAACAAATTTCAAACACATACAACAAAAGGACTAGTCAAAAAATAATCGCTAAGGTAAGTCAGGCAGATCCTCACAGTCATGAGAAAAAAAACGTACAAATGAGGATTCTGCAAAATTTCAATTTGAAATTTCCTGTGATCAGAGCAGGAGCTGGTGATTCCCAGCCATTTGAAGAAGAGTCAGCGGCCTTTTGAGGACAAGTGCCACTGGGGGGAAAAGAAGCCCACCAAAATATGTAATAGGACATAGAATACCAGCGAAGGCTCTATGCTGTCCCCGAACAGCACCCAGGTTAATATCTCAAGCATCTGTCCTGATCTCTGCGGTCTAAGCTTTTAACTAACTTTAATTAAATGGAACCTTTGGTGTACAAGGGTACATATGCCTGGGGTATGAATAAAAGAAACAAACAGCAGAATCTGGCATATGGTTGCACACACATGCATCATTTGATTTTTTATTTTTTGCAAGGATATTTTAACATTCATGAGAGATGAAAAAGATGAGAGCAGAAATAGAATGTCTCTCTGGACTTCTACTTTTTGCCTTCCATTCCTACCATCACAGCTAGTATTAAAAACACTATAAGTCTTAATTGTCAGACGCACATTCTGCAATGTTTAAATAGACCCTGTGGATTTTGGTCCAAAACCAAACCAATTGGTTGCAAGCTATTTTTCTCTTCTGTTAGATGTTCTGCTGCAATATTTGCATAAATGTAACCGTGCTGTCCATCTTTTAACTTTCACTCAATTAATTATGCTTCTAGCCCCCTGCTGATGGACAAAAATGAGACTTCATCTGCAAATAGCTTCAGCAGTTTACAGCTTATTAAATGCCAAAATCTAGTTAAGACAGTTTGAGAATTCTCATGTCAGGCATTTCAACATGGCATTTTTAACACAAAATTCTTATTAAAAAAAAAAATGAACCCACTACTCCAAGTCAGGAGGAAAAAATATCACTGGTATAAAGGTAATGAACAGATTAGAATTTTATACAAATTGTGTACTTAGCATATGTAGCTTACTCTGAGCACACTTAATTGGTTTGCCTAATAATGAGAAAGCTATGAGAAAGACTACCAAGTTGACAAGAAAATGGTCTCTACAAATTACAAACAGCTTTCATCTATGGAACTACCTTTTATAATTTATATAAAAGTCTGTTCAGGGTCTGAAAGAAAGAAGATGAATGGAAGTTATATACTCAGATATTCTTTTAAAAATAACTTTTCTCTTACTTCATGTGACAGGTTTTACATATTGCATAAAACATCTGGTGCATTCATAAACTAGTATTCTTTATACCATTGGGGTTAGCTCTTTAAGACACAAAGAAAAGAAAAAAATATTCATTAAACCCAGATAAATGCAGAATTTTGCATTGTACTATGAAATAATTGAAGTAACCCTTTCCATTAACTCTAGTTCATCGTTTGATCCCACTGTGTTTTCACCAGCACTCCTATAAAGTTAAATCAAATCAAAATATCCTTGCACATATAATTTTTCTTAAAGTATCTGGCAATTTTTTTCAATTGCTTTTATGGGTCCTTTACTCTCTGTTTGACAATGATTTATTTATATGATATATTTATATAATTTATATATATAATTAATTTCCCTTAATGGAGGACAAGAATATTATTCAAACTTATAAAAATATTTATTGAGAAGATCAGAATGATTGGGGCTGGAGTGATAGCACAGCAGGTAGGGCGTTTACCTTGCATGCAGCCAACCCCAGTTCGATTGACAGCATGCCATATTTCCCCTGAGCACCATCAGGGGTAATTCCTGAGGACAGATCCAGGAGTAATCCCTTAGCATCATCAGATGTGACAAAAAAGCAAAACAAAACAAAACAAAAAAGATCATAATGATTAGTACAATAGATAAGACACTTTCCTTGCACACATTAATTTTAGTTCAATTCCTAGCACTGGGTAGATGATCCCATGAGCACTACCATGATTGACCCATGAGTATAGCCCTTAAGAATAAGACTTGAGCACAGCTGAGTGAAGAACCCACAAATTACTAATATTTTCTTTGCATTTAATTTAACAATATGGCTATTGTCACAGAAAAGTAAGGTTAGGTTCTTATGACAATTGGCCATCAGTTTCAAAGGAATTGTTGATTTTCCTCAATCTTAGGGCATCTCCTATAGTTCCCTACTGTACTAGATTTTACTGACAAATTGTGTCATGTTTATGTTTTCTCCTTATAAACTTCTGTGATAGAGCTGAATGTGACATGATGATTTATGACAGAAATGTCAGAGATTATTTTAAAAGCAATTTCTGTCTGATCATATACCAATTAACAGCTTTCATAACAAATCCCAAAATATGTAGCTGGCATTTGATCAAAAGGAACATATTTCATTGCCGGTATTTGTATATTTGAGACATATTAAGGAAGTTCATATTTCTACTCTAATGTTACAGCCCTGGAAACACAACAGCCCTGAGACAAAATAGTATTCTTCACTACTCTAAGCACATAGGGCTATCCAATATAAAAGGGAAAAGTATAAACATAGCAGGTAAATTCTCAGTTTTATCAATCTAGCCTATTTTCTATGTATGTGTATATCTGCAACAAGAACAGACTTTCAAATGAAAGGAAAATGATATAATTTTGCTAGTTCATAAAAAAAACATTTTAGTTATGGAACTTTGTGTTATGGAGAAATTTTATGAAAACTTATCATGTTTCGGGACTAGGAGAAATTAGCATGATACCCTTCCCTTTCTATCCCCCACTACCACATATTATTTTATCTATGTTGGACAGAAAAGAATTGTTTTATTACTTTTGTGATTGCTTCTTGGTTTAATATATAAGAAATGGGACTTGAATGATAGCACGTTGCCCACTCAGGTTCTATAGTTGGCAGCCCATATGGTCCCCTGAGCACTCTCAGGAATGATTCTTCAGGACAGAGGCAAAAGTAAGTTCTAAGCACCTTCAGGTGTGACACCCAAAAGAAACAAAGAAAAAGCAAAAAAGCAAACAAAAAAAATCCCCAAACAACAAAAAGTAAGAATGTCTGCAGAAGCAGCTGAGGAACAGTGATAGCCCAGAAAGAGAAGAAAACAAAAAACAAATGAGACCACCAAAATTAAAAGAAGTTTCGTGTTTAAAGTTTCTATTTTCATATAGGTATATGATCTTATTAAAGGTTGGATATATTGGAGCACCAAATAAGTAAGAGTATTTGTTTTCTTATTCTTAAGTAAGATTTGAAGAGTTTATTTGACTTGGATGTTGTTGTAGCATATGTATCTAATCATTTGGAATGTAGAGTAATTTCAACTTATCAAGCAAATAACTAAATGAGTCAATCATTTTATGCTACAAATGAATTTTGAAATATTTTCATGTAAAAAGGTTGCTGATATATAACTTCAGTGTCAAACATATTGCATAGGATTTTTGGGGGGCTTTATTAGCAGGGAAGCAGCAGAGCTCTGAGTCCAATAACTTTCCTTAATATATAAGCCAGGCATGCATGTTATCATAATATATGGTCACATTTTCCAAAAAGAGGGGCTCTCCTACCATTATTCTGGACATGAATGTTGTGACAAAGGGAACCAGCCCCCTTATATGCATATACTCCACCTTTCCCATCTTTGTTTATCCAAATCTAGCTTACCCTTTGAAAGGAAAGAATATTTCAGTGAAAAAAAGTCATTAAGATTTCTCCGAATATGCAAGCTACATTAAAAACTATGTATAAGGAGTTCCCTTATTTTAACATGATATAGTGATGGAATTAGCCTAAACTTTAACCTCTGCAGACTAATTTGTTTGGTGTCACCAACTCCCTGGTGAGAAATCAAACAGAACTTGAGTCTACTATGCCCGAGAATCAGGGAGAATTGATTAGGAGACCTCGGATGTCAAGACAACAATGATGAATGGAAGGGGACCCTCTCTTGTGGAGGCTGTGGTATTTGTTATATGCATGAAACCATATAATTAACAATACCATATACAGTGACTCAATTTTTTTTAAATGACATTTGCCTCAACCATCGTGCTGTCCCCATATCAACTCGAATTGCAATAATCATAAATTGGAAAAAATTCCTAAATTCATCAGTACTTATTCAACTATAAGTAGGAATAAACTGGCATACATACAATCAGGGATAAAATATAAAGCACTTTCAGGGAAATATCTACTATCTGCAATTGTATTTAGGTACATTTCTATAAAAAAGCAAAAAGTTTAGACAAGTTAACCATGGTTGTCTGCTCACAGAGTATAGAAAGAGAAGAAACAGTAAGTAAAAACATGAACTAAGACTCTTCAGGAGGGTATGAACTTGTTTGTATTGATACTTACAAAGTAATAGGGATGTTAGAGTCACATAGCCTTTGTTAGTTCTTCCTTCTGTGGAATGAATATGAAAGAAAGAAAGAAAGAAAGAAAGAAAGAAAGAAAGAAAGAAAGAAAGAAAGAAAGAAAGAAAGAAAGAAAGAAAGAAAGAAAGAAAGAAAGAAAGAAAGAAAGAAGAGAGTGAGGGAGGGAAGAAGGAAGGAAGGAAGAAAGAAAGAAGAGAGTGAGGGAGGGAAGAAGGAAGGAAGGAAGGAAGGAAGGAAGGAAGGAAGGAAGGAAGGAAGGAAGGAAGGAAGGAAGGAAGGAAAACAGATAAGAAAATATCAAACTGGAAGTAAATAGGAGCAGTGATCAACCAAAATCAAATCTAATCAAATACTCAATATTTTGAGCTTAAAATATCTGTTGGTTCATCCTTGTACTACTTCTTAGACCAACACAAATATCTCCTCGTGCTGTGTGCTCACTTGATCAGGGCAGAACCTAAGCATTGCTAACAAGTTTTGGGGCCATTTAAGTTTCATTAGAATATATAGTTTGATCATCAATAGTCTTATCACAGCATGAAATCAAGAAATGTATAGACAGAAATGGGTTATAATATAAAAATGAATCTGATGGAAGTAAATATGTATAGAAGCAAGTACCAAAAACTCATTTTCAAGGTAATTTATTGAATAATAAGAAACCGATACTAATGGAGAATACATCCTGTTCATGAATCCTAGAGAGGTGCAATGTCACAAAAATATAGAATTCAATGAGATTCATTATTTATCAATTGCTCATCAATTTGCTCACACGGGCGCCAGTAACACCTCCACTCGTCCCTGTCGAGTGCTAGTGTAGACCAATGGTGTCTGGTCACTCCAGGAACACGAAGAGCCTCAAACCATTCATTCAGGGTCTTGACAAAGAAGTCTGAACATCTCATAGGTGGGTGGCCACAAGGTCTTTTGACATCCCATGGAATCCAGTCGATAACAGCTCTAGTCCATTGGTTGTCTCTAAATTGCATTACGTGTCCAGCCCATCTGATTTTTGACACCTTGGCAAATGAGACATTGTCCCTGACTCTCGATCTTTGATGGAGGTCGGAACTCCGGATTCCTTCTCACACTTGATTGAAACGTGATACTCTAAGCATAGCTCTTTTGACTCCTCTTTGGTTTACCCAAATAGCATTCTTATACTCTTTTCATAGGGCACAGGTCTCTGAGGCATATGTTAGTGTAGAAAGAACGGTGGAGTTGAAAAGATGTGCCTGGAGCCAGAGGTTCTTTGTCCTCTTAACCACTTCTTCAAAGCTTTTGAAGGTGTTCCACGCTGCTCTTCCTCCTGTGCAGCTCACTGCCAGGTCCTTCGTCATGTTGAGTTCTCGACCTAGGTACACATAAGTGCTGTATTCAGAGATGTTTGTTCCCTTGAGGGCAAAGGGAACATCAGGAGCTAGATTGTTTCCCATGAACATTGTCTTCTTGAGGTTCAGCTGCAGTCTGACCTTTCTACAATCATGGTTGAAGTCAACCAGCATTTGTGCTGCCTGCTAATGTTTGGTATTATTAGAACGATTCCATCAGCAAAGCGGAGGTAGTATAGTTGCCGACCATCTATTTCACTCCCATTTCTTCCTATTCCAGTTGTCGCATGATGTTCTCGAGGGTGGCACTGAAGAGTTTCAGTGACATGGTATCACCCTGCCGAACCCCTCTCTTTACATCTATGATCACTTCCTTGTAGAATGGTGAGATCCAGGTGGTGAATCTGTAATACAGCTTGCGGAAGATCCTGATGTATTGAATTTTAATACACTTCTTGGTTAGGGCTTTGATAACCACTTCAGTCTCAACAGAATTAAAGGTTTTCTTTAAGTCGATGAATGTTAGACAGAGCAGCATCTTGAACTCTTGCAAAACCTCAATGAGCTTGATCAACGTGTCGATATGCTTGATCGTGCTGAATCCTTTTTGGAACCTGACTGACTTGCTCACATGGTTGTCCTTCGTCTAGTGTTCAGCCAATCCTATTCAGGATGACTTGAGTGAATGACTTGTAGATTATGAACAATAGGCAGATTGGGCGATAGTTGCTGATGTCGTGAATGTCTCCCTTCTTGAAAAAAAAAACAAAAAACGGTCCTGCTGGTTTTCCATTGGGACTGAACGTTGCATATGGACTGGTATCCTGTGAAGAGCCAAGCCAGTGTATTGAGGAGTACTGGCAGCAGATTTTTCAGGTGTTCGAGTCTGACCTTGTCTGGACCGAGTGCTGTACGCATCTTTATAGACTAAATGGCATGCTGGATTTCGAAAGGGAGAATGCTGGGAAAGACATATCCATCCTGTAGAATTTGGTATGTGGGCAGGTAGACAGGACTATTAAAGAGATTCGAATAGAAATCATGGATAACCTTTTCCATTGCCCTTCTCGAACATGTGATAGATCCATCAGGATGTCGGAAGACAGGCATCTTGGTCTTATAGTTGGGTAAGGACAGGCGGGTGCTGAGAATACTTTTCCCGACTTCTGCTCCATCGGCCAACACTGCTGCTCTTCTCTCCTTGAGATCCTCCTGTATGGCTTCTCTGTACAGCTTTGTGAGCTCGAACGTTAGTTTGTGATTGCCTGAGGCTCACACCAGACAATATTGGCAAATGAGCCTGAGAGTTTCCAAAAACAGGTAACTTTTTGTGGCTTTCTCTCTCTGCATTTCTTGAACAATCATGGAGGTGCTGAAATACTTGATCGTATTCCTCATCAATGCTGTCAATGATGGCATCTTCCCATACTGCTGCGGTAGTACCAAAGAGCTCCCAGTTCATGGCCATTCTGGGAGTTCTCTTCTTAAACTTTGCAGCCCTTTCTCTCCATTCTGTGAAGATAGAATTTTGCAAAAATGAGACAGTGGTCTGCTCCCATTTGGAATTTTGGGACAATGGTGACATAGGTCAGGCAAAACCATCAATTGAATATGATACGGTCAATTTCACTGTGGAACTGTCCACCAGGAGACTCCCATGTACAGTGTTTAGATTTGGCCTTCTGGAACTGTGAGTTACCATGGATGGTCTTGGTCGACATGGTGAACTCAGACAGTCTCTCACCCTGTTCATTCCATTCTAGGCCATGGGCCCCAATGTGGAGTTCTTCGGGCAACCTTCTTGCTCCTATCTTGGCATTAAAATCACCAACAATAACCTTGTAGAAGGTGTGGTCTTTATAGAACTTCTCCAACTCCATGTAGAACTTCTCAATTTCTTCTTTGTCATAGTTGGATGTTGGTGCGTAAACAATGAAGATAGAAATTGCCAGCAATGAACCACATCTATTCAAACGTAAGCATCAGATTTAGCTTGTTAGGCATTCAAGCGAATCAATGCTCATGGCTAAGTTTGTGTTGACAAAGACACTAACACCACTGACGTCTCTACTTTCTCATGCATGTTCCGAGGAACAGTTCTACTCCAGGGTAGAAAACGACGTGATGTGTTCAGGCATGATGTGTTTGATGCCTTCTCGTCTAGGGCAATCCAATGACGCTATACTTGATCTTTGGAGCTTGCACCATCAGGTCTTTGATGGATGCTTCTGATGGCAGTGTATATACATTAAAATTGCAGACAGTCATTTTAGTCCTTCTTCATTTTGGCAGTCTAGTTCAGCCCTGAGATTTTATCAGCCTCTCCTTGTTCATCCTTCTTAATGCTGCCATATTTGGGGCTCTTTCTGGGTCAGGAGAATGAGGCCCATTGTTGTTACTGATTTCGGCATATCAAATACGCCATGGGTAGCTTGCCAGGCTCTGCCATGCAGGCGGATACTCTCCGTAGCTTGCCAGGTTCTCCGAGAGAGATGGAGGAAACAGGAAAAAAATGTTATGTTAATTGGCCTATTTATAACAGATATTGTGGGAATGGATAAAGGAGTAATTTAATTTATTCACAAATTTCTTTGTGTTTTTTAAAGAAGATAACAATTTCTTTTTACAATTAAAAGTTTTCTCTTGCTAAAAGTGAATTTAAAGAAGTTAATAAAAATTATAGACATGTGCTGATAACTTGTCCCATTGGGGGAAAGAATTAATACAGATTTTTAAATTCATAATATTCAAGTTGAAATTTAACTGTACTAATATATGTGAAATACCAATTAAATGAAACTTTAAGATCATTTGAAAAAAAATAAATAACTTATAAGATGAAATTCTAAAATTTCAGACCATTAGAAAGTCAAATATTTAAAAACACTTTCCTATAATTAATGTTTTTTTCATATATATGATTCACTATAGATGATTAATATCACCATGACTCCAGGAAAATTATTAAATCAATCACATTTAGAATCTAACTAAAGTCAAAAACATTCTATGACAAAAATATAATCATCATTTCTGTCAAATTACTTTTTTAATTCCTAATTTCCAAATATTCAGAGCATACCATTACCTACTTATATAACACTCCATTTTTATTGCCCTTCTTTATCAAATAATTCATTTAATAAAGCATCACTAATGTCTTTCTTTGTCTTCCCCAAACTATCTGTTGTGTGTTTCATTTCTTCATAACCCTCCTTTTCTTGTGTAAGAGTTAATTTGATAAATACACAATATTGATTGTGAGTGACTGTCCATAAATTAAAAGGTCTTCTGTTTTCATAGGTAATATCTGTGTGTCAAACAGAAATTTCCTGAAGATAAAGTATTAATTCAGAAGAATAACACTTGGAGAGAAAGCCTATCTCTAGGGACTTTATATTTACCTTCTTTCCTAATCCACATATTCACTTTGAGCAATTACATCCTACACAA
This sequence comes from Sorex araneus, assembly GCF_027595985.1. NCBI lineage: Eukaryota > Metazoa > Chordata > Mammalia > Eulipotyphla > Soricidae > Sorex > Sorex araneus. The sequence continues at coordinate 266,000,425 of NC_073302.1, read as the reverse complement.
TGTCAAATGTACAAAAATGTCTATTAATGACTTTAATATTGTCTGTCTGTGACTTCCACTGTAGTTGGTGTATGCTTTTACGATCTCCAGAGTATGCTTTGTTCTCTTACCTTTGAGCCATTGGACATATTTTTTCATAAGCAGAGGTTTCCTGAAAAATGTCTTGTGCTTGATCTTCCACAAAATTTTTTTATGTAATCTGAGTAAGTTCTTTATTTTGACATTTTCCGTTTCTATATTCTACCAGCAAGATTAATTGTAAGGCCATACTTCCATTTGTATTAATCAGAACTTTTTTTCTATTTTGTTCATTGATACAAAAATAATTTTGTGGACTGACTGAATAAATTAATGTGCCAAAATAAAAGTAACTCTGTAAGGTAAACATTTGTAGATAAGCCATTATAATTAGTAAAAATACAAATCAGTGAGAAGTTATATATGTCAGTTAAATTTTTTAATTAAAGATAACTAAAGTGTTTTATACTTCACGTAGGCATCCACATTTTTTTAAAGTTTTTCTTTTGTGTGTCACTCTACTTTTATGAAATACATACTCAACACCTCTTTTTGTTAACCAAAAGAAGTCTAATAAGAAACAAATTGCAATAATAATTCTCTGTGTTTACTTTGGAGCAGCTGGTCTAAAGGTTGTGTGTGCTCCTGGCAGTGAGTAGCACAGCTAAATTTCTTGGAATATTTTATACTTGTATATTTATAATATCACTTTCTTAAGCTCTATGTTCCTGTTGTCTTAGGTTTTAGGTTTTATATGATAGGTATATTTTTATGATTTTGGAACCATCCAATATTTAATCAGTTAATGTTATTAGCTTTGTATCAGTTCAGTTTTCTAAATAGTATCATAGGATGCTCTATTTTCATACAGCAGGATAAGGCTCCATTTCAAAGGCTACTTTAGTTGACATCCTTTTTTATTTTATTTTTTTTGAAATTCACTGTGCAGAATTGATATTCCCATTTGATTGATAGAATCTTTCTCTGTCACTATAATAATACCATATTTTTGTTTTAGTTTTGCCAGTGTCATGAGAAATACAAAGTGGCCTTCAGGTAGTTTTAACTATCAGCCCCTTCTATGCTACTATTCAACATCCACAAAATTCTTCCACCCTTGAGCACTAAAATTGATATCAAATCTTGTCACTAGAAAATATGAGCATCATTACCCACGTGTTTGCCTTTGTGTCTATATCTGAGACAAATGCACATCATATGTTGTACTGTGTCACAAAGTGTACTGTGTATCACAAGAAAACACCTTGGCTTCAAATGACATTTCTTCCAGCTTTTGAAGTAGGTAAGTTTTCAGGAGGTGATTCAAGTATTCACCAAAGTGATTTATTCTCACATTAGATGAATACGTACATGCTGAGAGTAGTTTTCGTAAGGAACTATCTTGTTACTTCACTCTGTAGGAAACTGGATTCCATGGTTTTCAGAATATCATTCAATGAATATTTCTGACACTGGTAAGAAGAACAAACAAAATAAAAACAATAATTGTTATAGTGAGGGACTCTTGCTAACTATTCCCTCCTCCAGAAGGAAGGAGTTAATATTAACGGTTTAGTAGTCTCCAAACTGGAGGTATTGAACTCTGTTTAGCAGGAACTTTGAGTGTTTGGGAACTTAGTAGTCTAGTGAGCCGAGATCTTAAGGGGATGCATGAGTGTTTTAGTTATTCATTTAGCTATTCGTTCATAATTTCTATGAGAACAATTAATTTTTGATGTTTTATTCTTTAGCACTTTCATTGTTGCTTTAACAAAATCTGAAGCAGGGTATGGCACATTGTTGAAACTTCAATAAAGATTTATTGAATTAATATATTAAGCTCTGTGCCCATAACTATAAGGTTTTTGAACATTTTAGCACTACAAGTTGGTTGAAAAAGAAATTACAAGCATTCTTAGTATGTATATGCTGATGACTTGATAATGGAAAAAAAATGAGTATCCCTTATATGTCATGAAGGAAGACCTTACAACAGATTCTTTAATTCTGGGACTTCCCATGGTTTCCATCTGTGTATCTGTTCCCCATCTTTATTTATCATCAATCTTTACACGGTTAGCCACTGCTAACGAGTCTGGGTGATAGAAGTAAGGGAACAACAAATGGCCAAAGGCAACAGCAGACCTTGAGAAGCAGCCTAAGTTTACTAAGGGGAAGGGAGAGGGTGGGAGTGGATGGGTGTGGGTGGTCATGGACCTTGGAACATCAAAGGATGAAGGCAGACATTCTGTTGGTTCTGTTGATGGGTTGAGTGATGGAATGCATATGCATAAAACTTCATTGACAGCATTGAGAATAACATCCCCTCAATAAAATTTTAAGAAAACAACAGAGCTCCGGATAGCTTTGCTTCATCTTACCTTTTGTAATTAGTAATACTAATTTAAAAAAATTGTCAAAAAATTAAAGCAGTAATGCTCAGTTGCATAGAGGGAAGAAAAATAAAGCCTTAGGAGATAGTAAGGCACATACCATCAGATTATGTCAATCATAGAACACCTGAGGATTCCAGATACAACATCTTAGTTCTTTATTTTAGAAATGGGTTTTTATAAAAATTAAAAGTTTTATTTATTTTTTGTCCCTTTTTAGTGTTTTTTTTTTTAATTTGATCAATGGTAGCACAGTCTTTTTTCTTTCTTTGTGATCTTATATTTTCTAATTATTTTCTAAAAGTATCCATCCTTTCCTTCTTTATATGAAAGACTAAATTACTGCCATTCTGTCATTGTTTTCTTAAACTATTCTTAAAATTTTCTTTTCCTTTTGTGATCTTATTTGCTCTTTTATTTGGATGTTTTGGGTTTGTTTTGGTTTGTTGATTGGTTGGTAGGTTTTTTCAGTTACTTCTTTTTCCTTCTAAATTGTCTCTGCTCTGGAGTTTTTGTTGTGTTTCTAATCCTGGTTCAAAGGTATTCAAACCTGTACAGTAACAAAAGAAAGGAAAAAAAAATGAACAAACCTCAAATAATATAACATGCTTTGTAAAACAAAAATGTTTTATGATCCTCAAATTAAGAAGCAATATAGGGGCAGTTTCCTATAATTGTGATTCAAATGTGATTTAGAACCTTACATATTATAGCAACTTTATTCAAACTAATAAAAACTGGAAGCAACCAAGATGTCGGGCTACAAAACCACAACACCCAAGAGAAGAGAGAGACTAAAAGGGAATGAGCCTGCCACAGAGGCGGGGTGGGGGGTGTGGGCGTGGGGGGGTGGAGTTGGAGTGGTAGGAGTGACACTGGGAACGTTGGTGGTGGAGAACAGTCACTGGTGGAGGGGTGGGTAGTTGATTATTGTATGACTGAAACGTTTGTAAATCTGTAACTGTGTCTCATGGTGATTCACTAAGAAAATTTAAAAATTAAAATGATAAATATATTGTATATCTTGAAACTTCAAAAAAAACAAATGTATTCAAACCTTTAAGTCCACAGTAGTCTATGTAATTACAAAGTTAGAAAATATTGTATTTTTTAATTTTTGAATTTCCCCAACAAAATTGATTTTCATTTTCTAAAAAATGAAAATCTTATTGAATACAATAAATCTTATTGAATACAAAGCAGTGGACTTATAATATTGATTATTGAATTTTATATAAAATGTTAATTATGCAGATAAATAAATGTAACCTCATATTATGAGTATATATATATACATATATATATTTGTTGAAGGGTTTAGAAAAATGGAACCAGATTTAAAGCACTTTCCTTGCATGAAAACAACCCTGTTTTATTCACAGGTTCTACCTATTATTCGCCATGCATAGCTCACAGTGATCCCTGAACTCAGATTTAGTAATCCCCAAGCATCACCAGGTGGGCACACATTTTTAAAAACCAAAGAATTATACTTTTTGATTAATTTATATTTGTCTTATTTGCCCAACAAATATAAAATTTGGGGAAACGTAAAAGTGAAAATTAAAGATGATCATTGTAATAATTTACTAAATAGAAATCCTACATGTATGTATATGGTTTGCAAGGTACTTGCACTTGACATTATCTCTTACTCCTATTTTTGGGCTTGTTTAACAAATATTAATTTTAGTATATATGCTGTTGAAGTGAGCACTCAACAAATATTAAAAGAACTTATTACTTGTCAGTCATTCCAAAAGTCTAGAAAACAGTTGAGATAAATAAATCCATGACATAGTGAACTTTGTTTTTAGTACATAAGTTATTAACAATAATTATATAACAATACACATGAATTTAAATTATCTATTCAGAAAAAAGAAGATTGGGTCAGGGATGATATTTTCAACAGAGCACTCAGAGATTTTCTATGAATATGATTTTGAAATAGAGAAAAGATAAAATTGAGAAAGTATTAACAGATTTAAGATGGTAGTTATGCAAATATCTGAAGCTGCACATTCTGCAGTTGTAATTTAGAAAATATACAGCCTAGTTATAGCATATGTAATGGGAAGAATAAAATTAGGACTTAATTGTTATCCCTATTATCTTTCTTATTGCTTCATTTAAAAAGTATAATTTATGTTAAATTTCTCAAATTCTCAATATTTTCTATAATGTATTCAGTAGTTTTGATAAAATTTTAAGTGCCATTGTATTTTAATTATGATAGAACTTGATATTTCAGTTTCACCAATATTCAAATTTACTTTCAAATACAATTATAAGAGACAGGATACAAGTTTTTATATAAAAGAAGCTTCCTAGATCTAAATTGAGGTGACACTTCCTCAAAGTAATTAATTCAGTCACACCATTTGTATGTTTAGGATGTTGTCATACAAAAATAAGGCTTACTTTTATAATATTTAGTCTTATTTGCTTATCTGTTAGCAAAGATACCTCATTTTATATATGTGTCTTACATTATTTTGCTCTACTCTTAGATATTTTATTAATCTCATTAATATCATATTTGATCTGTTTATATAATTGCTTATGCATATATCATTTATTGTGATTTTTGGCATTATTTAAGGGAAATAAAAATGCATCACACTATTCAAATCTTTCATTTTTATTTAAGATGAATTTTGAAAAACAAAATCTTTGTCTTAAACAATACAGTTCACACATAAAAAGTAAATTAAAATTTATATTTTCTTTAAGCAAACAAAAGTGGTAGTTCAATACTGAAACTTGAGTTCAGAACTTCAGCACCCTTTTTTTTTCAATTTTGGTTTTAGAGCCACACCTGTTATTCCTCCTGACATAGCACTCAAGAATCACTCCTGACCTTGCACAAGGTTCTGTGAGCAAATCAGGTTAGCTGAATGCAAGATAAGTATCTTACTGCTTGCATGATCTCAACAGCCCTCTATTCTTTATTGAGAAATCTCCTTACTATTTCCGGAGAGATGAGACCAGACAACGTTTCCACCATCAGTGAAAGAGATTTCCTTTATTATCAGTTCACAAAAATGTTAACACTGTTTGTTTCTGTTATTTTTGATATATGCCATTTTCACTGATGTGAGACAATATCTGTATTTTGACTTGAATTGTTGTGATAAGTGAGGGTGAACACTTTCCCATATTTCTTTTGGCTGTGCACATGTCTTCTTTGAAGAAGTGTCTGTTCAGATCTTTTACATTTTTAAAAATGGGTTTACAGCATTTTTTAAAAATTTGAGCTTTGTGAGTACTTGACAGGTCTTTAATATTAGCCATTTGGGCTGCCAAGATGTGACCCCGGGGGGCCGCACGCGTGTGCGGCTTCTCCACAGCTGCACACGCGTGAATCCAGACCCAGCTGAACCAACTACAACATGGACTGCTCTTGCAGATTGTTTCCAGCCAGAGAACTAAGCTGCGACCCCATGCCTGCCCGGGAGAGGAAAGGTATCTCTCTCTCTAACCTGTCCCTTCCCAGGGATGAAGGGCGTGGGGGCCGCCATATTATGACGTCCACAGGTGGGGTTTACAAGCTTGCAATGATCAAATATCCGGAAGAAATCTCCCTGGACTTAGTTGTTAAAGTACAGAAATCCAAAAAACCGCGCGGCCTTTTCTCTTCACAACAGGTCTGACTCTAGTGGGGTGCTCCTAATAATAATGGTGAGGTTTGTGTTGAAATATTGAATGTAACCAAAGTAATTAGAAAGTTAAGTGAAATTTATCAGTTACAAGGCGGGGGGGGCGGGGGGGTGTGATGGGAGGTAGAATGTGTTTTTTTTTTTTTGTCTTCGGTGGTGGGATATGGGCACTGGTGAAGGGATGGTTTTTTTCAGCATTGTATGACTAAGACTTAAGCCTGAAAGCATTGTAATTTTCCACATGGTGATTCAATAAAATAAAATTTTTAAAAAAAGAAGAAAAAACAATATTAGCCATTTGTCTGATGCATGGTATGCAGATATTTTTTTTCCATTAGTAGAATGTCCTTTTATTTTGGCCCAAGGTTTTATCATAACACAAATATGTAAAAAAATTTTAAGTTCAATAGAGTTCCATTTGTCTATTTTTTTTTGTAATGTAGAATAACTGCTATTATTCAGCCATTGATTAAGCTGATTGAATTGAACATGAACTCCACATTACTTTTTTTTAATTGTTTAATTTTATAAGTTAGTTCACAATGTTTGATTGCATTCAATATTCAAACGCCAATCCCAACACCATTACACCTTCCCACAATCAAATTTGGGATGTTTCCATCCCAAACACCAATCCCTGTCCCAAAACACAACCGGAATAACATATTTTGTATTGTCTGTTATGAAGAACTGCTGAACATGCTAACATAAAAGTGTTTATATAGAAAACAGTGTGAAGATTGCTCTATTTTGAGAGAAGCCATTAAGACATTCTATAGAATATCACTAAATTGTTATGAAAGTTTGGGTGATGTGAGCTTTGGTATATATTTCTGAATATGTATATATGCATATATACATATATATATATATAATTCCCTCTATGATTTGTTGCCTACAATTTTTTTCTTGCTTTTTGAGTCACACCCAGCGATGCTCGGGGGTTACTTCTGGCTTTGCACTCAGGAATTACTCCTGGCGGTGCTTGGGGGACCATATGGGATGCCGGGGATGGAACCAGGGTCAGCCATGTGCAAGGCAAACGAACGCCCTACCCGTTGTGCAATCGCTCCGCCCCCTGTTGCCTACTCTTTGAACCCCATCATTTGTGGTGTGGTAATTATGGAGAATGGGTAGGGAGTGTTTTATGATGTGTCAGGTGGCTGCAAAAGTGGCCACAGGATCCAGGAATATGTTTACTCATATGTGTGGCTCTGCCCTAGCGTGTAGAAAGCGGCCATTGGGTTCTGGAGTTTATTGACTGCCAATGCTGGGTCCCTTGGGGTAGGGATGGCTCTCACTCACCCACTTCTGGGGCGCCCCTTGTGAAATAGTCTGGTGCAGAGTCCGGTGGCATGGTTTTGGGGACCTCATATTATGCTCTCCTTTGGGAGAAGCAGCTGTATGATTTGGAATGTGGCTGATGACAAGATTATCTGTCATTAGTAGGCGGTGGTTTATGGGCATGACCTCTGGGTTGCCAGAGACTGGGGAAAGCAGGAAGAGGATCTCCACTCCTGGTCTTGTTGAGCCCAGAGTCCGAGGTCACAAAGTTCCGCATTTATCTGGGTTCTGTAGTCCTTCACTCAGGCATGAGGCTTGTCTGGATCCGACAGTGTGGGGAGCAGCCTTGAACGTGGCAGCAGTTAGGTTGTGGAGGTTTTTGGCAGCCAGAGCTGGGTCCCTTGAAGTGGGGAGGGCTCTCACTGATCCCCTTGTGCGGCACCCCAGTAAAGACAGCCTGGTGTCGGATCAAGGCATTCTGCAGAGCTCTCTTTCCGGAGTTTTAGTTTATAGTCCTTGAGTCTTGGTCATTGATGAGATAACATTGAGTCAGTGGGTGTGATTGCCAAGCTACTGGAAAACTGGGGACCTGGGTGGAGGAGGCCCAGTCCTGATCCAAGTAGGCCTGGAGCTCTCAGTCACGAGTTCCCTCCTAGCTCTGTGCTATAGGCCCTAACTGTGTCTTTTGCTCTCTTTCGAGATTTATGGGTCTCTGAAATAAGGCCAATAAATGAGTATATATATAGCTGAGTTGGAGGTGGTTTGTGGGTGTGTCTCCCATATACCTAACTTTTGGCCATTTAATATTTTGGTAAACTTGGCCTTAAGTTTTTGTGGTCTGGCCAAAGGCACAGCAGCGATTTGGGGGTTCCTGGAAGTTTGAAGGCATCATCAGGCTACTAATGCACTCATCCTGAAAGTATAGGTTGACCTTCTGGCAGCACCATACTCCCTCCATTTGTCTATTTTTTAAATAATCTTTTCCAGTGAATCAACAAATTGAATACACCTCTTAGTTCCATATCCTAGAGAGCTTTGTTAATGTTTTCTTTGATGTATTTTATGAATTCTTAAATAACTTAAAATACATTTCACTGAGTTTTCTAAACTCATTAGAAGTAAGTAACTTCACGGATGAACATTATTACAAATTTTCTTATAGACGTCTAAAGTAATTTTTCTTGAATTGGATTTCTATTTCCTCTGCTGCTCAAATGTATGTTGAAAACATATAAATAAATTGGACTACATCAAACTAAAAAGCTTCTGCATTGGGAAATAAATGAAGTCTAAAATAAAAAGACATCTGTTGATTGGGAAAAATTACATATCACAAATCAAAGGGCTAGTACCCAATATAGTACACTCAATGTTCAACCATCACCAAAAATATTAAAAATTGAAAAATATTATCAAACTCTCACCCAAAGAAGTCATAAAGATGGTCAACAGGCATTTGAAAAATGTCTATCACAAACCGTCAGGGAAATACAAATCAAAATGGCAATGAAATATTACCTCATACTGGCAAGAATAATCTACATCTAAAGGCAGAAGTGGTAAATTCTTGATTTTTAGTAGGTTATACGACTTAAAAAAAGTAATTTTCCTTCATTACTGGTGGGGATATTGCTTGGCTTTTCCTTTCTTAAAAAAATGGTTTCGAGACTTCTCAAAAATTAAGAGTAGATATCTATGTAGCCCTGTGATTCCATTCTTGCGATGATGCTCAAGAACACAAAAATATTAATGCACACCTATGCTCAGCACAGAATTATTTGTATTACCAAAGATCTGGAAACTATCTAGTGTCCTAAAGTAAGTTATTTTTTAAAGAAAAGTTGGTATACATGCACAATGGTATACTACTTAGCTATGATAAAAATGAAATGCAGCAGTTTGCTACAGTGTGAATGAAATTGGAGAAAGTTATCCTAAATTAAGTGAGTTCAAAATAAAAATACAAAATACAAAATTCACATATGAAACATGCAGAACCAAAACACAAAATTAGGCAATCTCCAATGAAATCGACACTGAGCTGTTGTCAACTGAACTGTGATCTGAGGATGCTACAGTGGGGTAGGATCTTCGGATAATGCCAGAGGGAGTTCATCTTTTGGCTCTGGGGCATGCTGTGACAACACTGCAGGTATAGACCAATAAAACTAGGATAGTACAGAAGAACAGGCTCTTACCTTGCATGCAACTGTTGTGAGTTCCATCCCTGGCAACACATTTGGTCCAGGACCCCACTAAGAGTGATTTCTAATCTCTGACCCAGGAATATGCCCTGAGAACAGTGAGTGTGTTCCAACCGAGACAAAGCAATAATGATATGGTCACTTTACTAAAAAACAACAATAAATATATTTTTAAATAAAATTAAATACATTTCAGTGATGATTATATAATAAATTCTGATTATATTTTTCTTATTTTAGACAAATATGATATTCATTATATATTTTAATGTTTTATCATTGAGCCCGTATCTCCATTATTTTCCCATCTCTATAACTATTTTGATATTGGAAATAATTACTTGTACTGAATTTATTTTAATTCATTACATTCATGGACATTAATATCCATTTATTTTAACCAAGTGTCACTTAATCAATATACCCTATATAGTACTTCCAGCTATAATCCATTCAGTTTACTACTGAAGATTAATTTTCCTGAAAGTTTAAGTTGTCTATTCCTTTCTTCTAAACTTGGTATTCAACTTTTGTAGTCAGAAACTTGGAAATTTAAGGTTTTCCAAGGCATTTCTGAGTCCTTAATGAAAAAAGGATGTTGAGCAAATAGGACAATACTAATCTCATACAAAGAGCTAAATGTTAGATTGGCTCTGATGAGCCTGGATCACTTGATCTAATTTGTTTTTTTAAGTAGTTCTGGCTAATCACATTCCCAGATGGCTGTGCTTGGTCAGATTTTTGTCTCTATCATCAACTTATTACATTTAATTTTCCCAAATTTTATGACCATTTTCTCATTAACAAGTCTTTCTTCATACTTTTGTTTCATATTGTGAGAAATATCTTTCTTCTGTAAGTCTAACTTTTCTTGTCTTTGTAGGAGCTATGTAATTTTTCTATTTGCTCAGTTTTAAACTTCATTAAGGCACTCAGATATGCAGTGGAAAGCCTCTAATTTACAAATTTCTGGTCACACAAGTGGAATAAAGCACATTCTATATTTGGATGAAGGAGTTGACTTGAACTCTGGGCATGATTAACTCATCAATCAAGTTATTTGGGGAAAGGGGTATCTCTCCAGATGCGTCTGGAGGCCTAAAAGCACTTTTTGACATACTTGGTCTGTCATGGTCAGAAGGTTCAGTGCATGGCAAGTGGAAGCAAAGATAAGCAAATGGGACTCTCAAACTCAGAAGCTTCTGCACTTCAAGGGAAACAGTGAGCAAAATACAAAGACACTCCACAGACTGGGAGAAGTTATTTGCTCACCACTCATTAAATACGAAGATTTATATCCAAGATATGTACCCTTTCTATGGTAAAATTTTACAAGAAAACACATCCAACTTAATCAAAAAATGGGGGGAAGAGGAAGACAACTTTAATCAAGCAAGAAATACAAATGGCAAAAAGACACATGAGAAAATACTTCGCATCACTAATCATGAGGGAAATGTGACCAATACAACTATGAAAAAATACCTCACACCAAAGAGGATGTCATGTATTTAAAACAATTGGTGTGTTTTTGTGGATGTGGGGATAAAAGGACCTCATTCACTGCTGGTCAAAATACTTACTGTTCCAGCCTTTTTGAGAAAACAATATAGACCTTTCTCAAAAGACTAGGTATTGAGCTTCTTTACCACCCAGCAATTCCAGTCCTTGGAATATACCACAAGGGCCCCAGAACACAATGCAAAAAAGACACCTGCACTCCTGTGTTCATTGTAGTGCAATTTAATATACCTCTAATCTGGATGCAACCCAAGTACCCAAGAACCGGTGACTGGATAAAGAAACTGTGGTACATGTACACAACGGGATACTACTCAATGTAAGAAAAAAATGAAGTCATGCATATTGTTGCTACATGGGTCAGTCTGAAGAGTATCTAGAGGGGAATCGACACTAGTGGAGTGATGGATATTGAAACCTAATCAGGAATAACTATAATGTTGTAATTCATGTTTAGTGTTGGCTCCAAGATGATGTGTTGTTTAAGTCTGGAGGAGCTGGAAGCCACCAGGGCCACGCCTGGCAGTGCTTGTGAGTCACTTGAATAGGTTGAACTCTGAATATTACATATTCAAAGCAAAAAAATACGTCTTCCCAGACATCAATTCATTGATTTGGTAAAAGTTATTAATTCAGGTCCAGTTAGACATGAGCCTGTGTATCTTTTCTCATGAAAAAAAAAAGAAACTTTAAAATTTGGGGGAAATACTTGTGGATCAATACATATATGTCTTTCTTAGAGTTAAGCCAATATGGACTAAAGGTGAAACAATACATGAAGAGTTACAGAAAAATGTAGAAGAAAAGCGAGGAGGAGAAAAATTAGTGAAAAGAAATTAATATGTAACATTTAGTGGGTAATACAGTGTTTCAACATAATTCTACTTATTAAAAATAAGTTTTTTTCTTTAACTGATATTGTTGATGTTGCTTTGCATTTGAAAAATTTAAACAAAATGAAATACAGAGGGAAATCCTTTAACAAATCGAAAGCTACCTAATTAACTTCAAAATTCCTATTTCTCAGTATTATGAGCTTTCAATTCTCTTTTTTTTTCCTTTAGGGTCACACCCAGCGATGCACAGGGATTATTCCTGGCTCTGCACTCAGGAATTACCCCTGGCGGTGCTCAAGGGACCATATGGAATGCTGGGAATCGAACCCAGGTCGACCTCGTGCAAGGCAAACGCCTTACCCACTGTCCTATCACTCCAGCCCTGAGCTTTCAATGTTTTAATTGAAAAAAATAGTTCAATGCTTACAAATTTAAAACCTCTTATTAAGGAGTATGAAAATTACTTGTTTTCCTCATATTGCATATAATGTACCTATGTGTGTATATTTATACTTATATATGCTTGGTATAAAATATTTTACAATATTTTTTATTATACCCTTGAATCTACTATCAGTGAAAAGTTAAGTATATATTTTATATAATTTTGGCTACAATAATTTATCTGAAATTTGCTTAAACGTGGTGTTCATCCTTTAAATAACAGAATACTGTAAAAATAATCAGAATAACAATTAAATGTAGTATATGAGAAAAGGAAAGAGGCATTATGTTTAAACAACTTGTTCTTATTCTTTAATATTTAGCTCCTCAAATAATGTGTTTCTGTATTCTTATTTCCGATATTTCTTACTGTGTTTATCATAGGACTTTGTAACTATCTTTTTGGGGATATGACTTTATCTGACTGGATTGAAAACTTTTGTTCTACTCTTTCCCTTCAAAAAATCTTCTTTGTGCAGGACAATAAAGTCCATTTTCTAATAATGCTGATATGAGCCCAGCCTGGGAGGTTTTTTGTCTTTGGATGTGTCAATCCAGACTATTAAGATGAAAAGCACATTTACATGAAAGTAGAAAATTGAGATTACAGAAAGCTGTGTTAGCTTTTGTTATCTTAGTAATATTCTAAATTTTATTTGCTCTAGTTGTCAAGAATAGACTGAGTGTAAGAGATTTTTTTCACAAAAGTCAGTTCATCTGAAAGTGAGGTCAATTTATTTAAGAGACAGGAAGAGTATAATTGATGGGAAGTATGGGTCTGCTATCTATTTTGTGGATGCGAGCATGACTTTGCTAGGATCTATCAGGCATGTGGCTATTATTTAGTGTGTTTGAAATAGTAAGGGTCATGGGAACATCAGAGAAGAGATTAGAAAAGGAAGAAATCATTGAAAAATTACATAATTTTCACAAAGTTATTAGCCTTGAACTGTTGTCAAACATTTTTCCATCTCTGTAATCTTTTGGACACATTCTGTTTTGTAATTATGAAGTGACTGTGGACAATTAGTACAAGCATGGATATCACACACACATAAATTGTACATTCATAATATGTGTTTTCATGTGTGCGTATATACACATATGAGTGGGTATTTATATATATTTACCTCGTTTCTATTTCTCTATTTCTGTTTTGCTCTGTCTCTTTGTCTCTGTTTCTCTGTCTCTGTCTCTGTCTCACTATACAGGTATATATATATATTATATATATGTATATGTATGTTTTCTCTAACTGGTTAAGTAATATGTTCCCATTTATTATGATTTGGAAGGTTTTTGTGTTTTTCTTTTTAGAATGAGGAGGCCTGACAACAAAACAACTGCCATTAATTTATCTGAGGATATTTTAAAGGGTAATTTCCAGACCCTAAAAATATACTACCAAGTAATATAAATCAGAATTTGGATGCTGGCAGAAATCTGTATCTGTTTACTCAAAAAGCAAAAGCAGAGAGTGGTGTTTGGTTTACAGTGAATCATTACAGAGGCAGTAATATCAGTGTTGGCAGCTGTATTACCAAAACTACAGTTAAGGCTTACTATACACAAAATCTGATGCAATTTATGATAAATATCAATCATTGACATAGAGAATGATTCCTAAATATCAGTGTGGAAGATCTGGAAACACTCCACTTCATAATTGGTAATCTGTCCCATGATGGTCCTAATGGGCTAGCAGTCTTTGATGAGAAACGGTGTTGGCAGAAAATTGTGTCCTAACATGTTGAATGACTGAAGGTTTTAAACCAACAGCAATAGCTATGGCTACAGCGACTGGCCAGGGCAATTGGTTTCTGGAAACGGAAGACGCCAAAGAGGTCGTGACATTCTATGAGCAAGAACTGAGAGAAGAAATAATGTAATTCCAAGAGGAACAGATACAAATCTAAACTGACTACTGTTAGTGAATGACAAATGACATGAATAAAAAGATGTTCAGGAACTGAACATGAGGTACCTGGGTGATTTTGACTTGATTGCCAATAATATTGTGATTAGATAGAAGTAAAACTTTAATTTCAAAAGAACACTTAAGTAGAGAGCTGGTTCCAGAATGTTTTGAGTGCTTGTGAAGAGTTAGTTGAGAGGAGAATGCAAGAGGCTAAAGAGGCAGGCAGGCACTCAATTGTATTTTGATGTCCATACAAGCAAAGTTTTAATGAGTCCATCTAATATATTCTTTTTGTTTGTTTGATTTTTCTTTTTTTTTTTTTTGGTCACATCCGGCAATGCACAGGGGTTTCTCCTGGCTTTGCACTCAGGAATTACTCCTGGTGGTGTTCAGGGGTCCATATGGGATGCTGGAAATCGAACCTGGGTCGGCCTTGTGCAAGGCAAGCACCCTACCCGCTGTGCTATTGCTCCAGCCCCAAGTCTAATATATGCTTAGCACCATCTCTCAGTCTTTTGGTTTGTTAGCTAACTTTCTAATTCTGGCAAGTAAAATTCTTTGTATTTTAGTTCTAATTGACATATAAGCTGCATCAACAATAGGATATAAAATCATTCGTTCTTCATTGAACCTTAGTATTATTTGCATTTTAAGTGTTATTTGGTATGATTTGATAGGTTACTTAAGAAGTCTTAAGTTTTTATGTAAAGTAAGGGCTTTTGCCTCTCAATTGTGAAAGCTTTCATAGGACAAAATGTAGATATGCTCCTATGTGAATGGGCAATTTTCAGACATGTATATATGCACATGAATATATCTGTCTCTTTTTTATATGAATATACACATTGTATGCACTATAAAATTTCCTCAAGAAAAATTTAAAAAGTAGTACTGGATTGTTTTCTTTTGTTGTTATAAAATTGATGAAGCAAAAACCTATGATGCCAAACCAGTCTCACATCATGTTTTTACTCTAAATCATTGTTAGTTCTCCAAGACACTGGTTTACAGGAGGTTAAGGCCTAGTTTGGATAAAGTGGAACAGAGCTATGACTGGTGCTCAATATTCGAGAGACATATAAAACTGAAATAAATGCTTGTATCTCCCCTCTCAAAATCAGGTATTCAGACACTATTAAGTATTTTGTAGTTTTTAAAAAGTAATATACATTTACTTAGCTCTTAACCTAAGATCTTTTGGTCATTTACTTATGTACAGAATACATCTACTTTCATAAATATTTCTCATATATATTTAATACCCATGACCTTCAATCATGCAATCATTTTCAACCTTAGTCTTTTCATTCTATGCAATTCATATGCAAGATCATCATGCTTGACTCCCCAATTTGTGATTCACCCTTCATTGTAATGTACAAACTCCTAAATGTATGTTTAAATAGGTAGTTTCTACCTTCCTAAAATCTGAGTTATCAGTGAATTAACACTGTTGTCCTATCTATGGCAATATCTCTTTGAATTAAATTTTGTCATTTTCTTTTTAAGTATTTATCAACAATATATATTCACTTATATCTCAGCTCCCATTTTCCTATTTCAGGGCATTTATACCATCATTATGGTAGAATATTGTCATTGACATCTTAAATCTAATGTCATTGTTACTCTACATACTTTTCAGGTCACTAGATAGACTTTAAAAAGCGAAGTGATATGTCACCCTTGATGGTTCTCTCTCTGTTTCCCAAAAAGAAATTCTTTGATTCTCACACAAAAAGAGATAATTATATTCCAACCCCCTTCCTTCCTCATTTCAATTTCTTTCTTTGCTCTTATTGCCACCTTAAATACTCTATGGTATCTGTAATCCTGAATTTTGTTTGTTTACCTGTTTTTCTACAATGTTATTTATTCATTTAATTTCATATTGTTTTAGAAACAATATGAAAAATTAGAATGCATATAATCACTTTTTCCTCAAAAATGCTTGTTTTGTCAGAATCACTTCACAAAGAAGGCTCTTTTGATTCTTTATAAAATAAAGGAATATGACCATTCCCTCTGTGCCCTTGGTACAATAAAAATCATTTTTTTTTAATGTAACTGGCATTTTATGTCATATGATCCTAAACATGTTATAAACAAAACATATATTAAAATTCATAATGCTTTATTTTTAAAAATATGTGGTTTCTAGCATTCATATGACACTTGATAACTTAGAAATACTATTTTTTATCAGAACAGTACAATTTTCCAATAATTGAATATATATAAATTTCATTTTGAAGTGTTACCTCTAAAATCATGAACAATTCATTTGAACTCAAACACTTGCACATCTTATTCCTAAAAATCAATGACAGATGTCACCTTGCCAAACATTGTAGACATAAATATTTGTGACAGGTGTTTGAGTATTGTTTCAAACTTAATGTTATCTAAACTGTAAGCACAGTCTTTGAATTTCATCATGCTCAACTACCAAATATGGTGACATATACAGTATTTGTAGCACTTGTAGTAACCCTAACCCTAACCCTAATCCTAACCTTGTAGTATCTTCTAAGATAATGAATACAGATTACTTTTCTCATTATAAAACGATACAGAAAAATATTGTCAAATGCTTTAACAGTGCAGCTGTAGTTATCGTGATATTGTTGGTTTCCTATTCAGATCCCCTGTTGACAGTGAATGAGACCCTGCAGCACAGTGTTGGCTATTCTGTGTGGTTACCTTGCCCAAGTCACCTTAACATTGGCCTACAGTTTAGACAACATACAATGAAGGAAAGAGGTATAGACATTGTCTCCTCATTGCCTCCAAATCAAACTAGGAACTATAATTATTTGTATGTCAAGAAAGATTCTACCTTTTCTTGGTCCATTCATCTGTTCTATCCTGATTTTTTCCAAATTTCTGAGCCCATGTTGTTAATATGCAACAATTTCCTTACACTTTATTTCAGGAAAACATCTGAGGGCCCCAACTAAACACAGTGCTTTATGTAAATTAGAACCCCTAATCTTTTGTTATATCCTTGACCCCTTAGTCTAACTGTTAAATGTTAAAACAATTTTAAACCTTATGAAAAGCAATTTTTTTAAAAAATCAACTGTTTTGGTTAATATTTCAAGTCTCAACATTTCAAAACTCTTTCAAAAGTAAAACTCATTGCGAATAAAAGAATGTATGCAGATAATTTCTAAATTTTATAATTTAGAAGGGACTGGATTGTTAGCACGGCAGGTAGGGCGTTTGCCTTGCACATGGCCAACTCAGGTTCAGTTTCTCCATCCGTCTCGGAGAGCCTGGCAAGCTACCAAGAGTATCCTGCCTGAATGGCAGAGCCTGGCAAGCTACCCATGGCATATCTGATATGCCAAAAACAGTAACAAGTCTCACAATGGAGACGTTACTAGTGCCCGCTCGAGTAAATCGATGAACAATAGGAAGACAGTGCTACAGTGCTAATCTATAAAAAATAAACAACAGTAGTTTGAGACTTTACAAACAGTATTATTAAAATTGTACCATTAAATGAAGACTCTAGTTTCTCTTATACCTCTATAATTGATAAGTCTTTGAATTCAAATAATCTCAAAAAATGTTTGGATATATGAGAGAAAGAAAAAGCTCAAAGTCCCCTAAAAATTCTTTCCCAATCTGCTTGTACTACTTTCTATTTTTTTAGAATTTTTTAGATAAGAATTACTACACCTAATTCTAACCTACTCTAAAATGTTTAAATCTTAAATTTTTCATAGTATAAAACAAAAAAAGTAGTAATAGTTGTGAGAGATAGAATATAAATGTATGAAAGTATTCTTTCATTTCATAATTCAAAATATTTAAATGATTCTCAGTAGTAGCAAACTACTAATCCCATTATCATAATTTATTAACCAGTTCTTTTGTTCTGTGTGGTAATACACTATGTTTCCATGCTGTGTGTTTTTTATCCAGTGACCTAATTTGCTTAAAAGGAAACTCTTAAAACTCCCTTGTTGTAATGAATAAAATGTTAATGAAGAACTACAGAGAAATCCCCTTTGCATTAGTTCCATATTCCCAGGAACATCATCATAAATTTGTTTGCCTGGTTCTGACAATGGTAGTGATGTTCAAGCTGCTCAGAAGCATAGTAATGCTAAATGGTTCTGATGGAAAAGTTAAAGATGTTCAAGGCACTGTCATTGGGGATGGACTACAGGAAATTTTTTTGGAGAAAATATTTGATGGATTTGGCTTTTATCCAATTTTTTAACATTTATTATTTGCATTGATGACTATGTTACTCCAAGCTTTTCCAGAAACTTTTAAGTAGCAACTATTCAAGCGTGAATTTTTGTAGCAGAAGATGTGAGATTTTTGAATGGGTGCTTCAAATAGTAGCACTTACTAACTTTCTAATCATGCTGATATGAATATAAAATTTAATAAATCCACTAGGACATCATGTTAGCAAATGCAGTTTTACAAACCCTACCTCCAATGTATTTGCATTACCTAATAATTCCACAGTGTTTTATAAAATTATAAAACATTATAATCCGCAATAGGGACTGGAGCGACAGCAGAGAGGGTAGGGTGTTTGCCTTGCATGTAGCCAACCAGGGTTGGATTCCTCCGTTCGTCTCGGATAGCCCAGCAAGCTACCGAGAGTATCCCACCCACACGGCAGAGACTGGCAAGCTACCCATGGCATACACGATATGCCAAAAACAGTAACAAGTCTCACAATGGAGACGTTGCTGGTGCCCACTTGAGCAAATTGATGAACAACGGGATAACAGTGCTACAGTGCTGCATTGCTATAATCAGTAATATCAATTTTGTGGCCCTTAATAGTACTTGGTCAAAAGACTTTAGAGAACTTCAAAAACATGAAGCTGTAATATTTCGAACTTTTCAGGCTTTATGTATTTCAATTTCTGTACTAATGGGATATAAAAGTTAACAGTGATACAAAAAGTAAGTACATATGTAAGCAGTTTATTGATTTCTTCCTATGTGATAACAAAAATATAGGATTTTTGCCAGCGTCTCTAAAATTTTGAGTATCCATACACATGTATACAGATTTACAGTTTATGTTTATGCATCTGGCTACACACATACATATAGACATACATATACATAAGCATGTATGCATAAATGTGTACATACACATAGCTACTGGGTTTTGCAGGGTTTCACAGTAGTACTCTACTGGTATTTGGAGTTCAGTGTGTGGCCAGATGCTTTAGTGTTAACTGGCAGTTGTTAGAGGACCAGGGAAAATCTAGGATCAAACTAGGGGCCTCAGATATGCCAGACATGTACTCCACTATTTTGAGCAATATCTTTGACCCTTATTTTTTAATTAATGGTTATATATGAAAATAACCTAGGCAAAATTTTTAAATGGAAGCTCTCAGAATTTCTATCAGTTGCTCACTTAATTTTCAAATGTCCTCTTTATCCTCTTCAGTTATTCAGATTTTATAAATTCATTCATTTATTTATTACCAGTGTTTCTGTGTAGTACATACACATTCCTAAAGGGAAACAGATCGCAATTCTTCATCTCAAAAAATCTATGCACCTCATTATATTTTTGAAGAATAAGATAATCTTCATCCATATATTAGAACTTATTTATAGAATCAGATGAAATAGTGGGCATGATTTCTAAACTGTTAACCAAGTACCTTAACTATTCCTGAACTAAGGAAATGATACTTTTCTGAAGGCTTGTGCTGATAAATAAATGAGACTTTTAAGGCAAATAGCAATGTATCTATAATATTAGAATTCTCTCTCATATGACTTGATTTTTGAATATAATTCTCTAAAGATGTAAGGAATATTTTTAAGTCTTTTGTGACTTCCTCTAGAGTCCACACCAGTGGAGTAATGGGAGTATGGAGAGGTATGCCTCTGGCTATCTTAAAACAAAAGGATACATAGAAGCAAAATAAAGCATTGTCCATACTCTATTTCTAAAAATATACTATCTGTTCACTAATGAAGGTTGCTTTCAAGACCAATATAACTCGGTGTGCACAAACTTTAATTAGAAATTGAGAGTATATTTACATTGAAGGGTTTGGGGATGTGATTCAGTTGTAAAACATATGTCAAGCATGTATGAGGTTGTGTATTCAATTGTTGTACCATAAAAAGGGTCTAAAGAATAGTTGTATTGAATATGATTCAGATCTTGTTATTGTAGTTGTTTCATGTACACATTTCTATTTACCTTTCTGCTTACCTATCTAAATGTGAATCTATATGAGTCAATAGATAAGTTATTCTATTTATATCATACATATATATAACTTCAACCATATAGAACTTTTATTAATGAGATATTAAAAGTACTCTGATAAAGGAAGCAGTGCTATGATAACACATAAGGGTATCAGATTCCAGTTCTGAAAATAAATCTTTACAAAATTCCAAGAAGTTGTGAATTTTGTCAGAAATGTTTTTCAGCATTAAGAAGAAAAATAATGAAATTTAGTCTGCTAAATAATATACTAAATCTTTATATGAAGGTCAATGAAATATTATTACTGCCTCCTATAAATAACACATTATAATTTCAGGGGTATTTTCATGGAAATCCACCTTCTTTTTGAGACATTAAAAGGTGTGGTATTTAGCAGCTTAAAACCCAATGAAATAAAAATATGTAACCATAACTAGGATGAATGCCAAGAGAGGAGTCATTATAAGAATGTTACTGGTGAAAATAGTTGACACGCATGTCTTAAAATATTTATATTTGACACGAATATAAGCTTTTTAAAGATTTGTTCAAATTAAAACATGATTATCCCCAAATTTTAGTCTTATTTTCTCTTAAAGCTGTTGTTTTCAATGTAAAAGTAAATAAAAAGAGGTATTATCTAACTTAAAGTAGTTGTGGATTGATTTCCTTAAAAGGAAAATTAAAGTTCCCGCCGCCTGGACTCCCCGAGACCTTCCAGCCGCCCCAGCCCGTGTCCTCTGCGCCCCGGCTCCTCCCCGGGCCCCCTAACTGCGGCCCGCCCTCTCAGGTACCTTCCCGGACCCTCGGCCACGCCCTCCCGCGCCCCGCTTCCCGCCGCCTGGACTCCCCGAGACCTTCCAGCCGCCCCAGCCCGTGTCCTCTGCGCCCCGGCTCCTCCCCGGGCCCCCTAACTGCGGCCCGCCCTCGCAGGTACCTTCCCGGACCCTCGGCCACCCCCTCCCGCGCCCTGCTTCCCGCCGCCTGGACTCCCCGAGACCTTCCAGCCGCCCCAGCCCATGTCCTCTGCGCCCCGGCTCCTCCCCGGGCCCCCTAACTGCGGCCCGCCCTCGCAGGAAGACACTAGGGGCGTGTCCTGTATGTTAGTGGGCGTGGTCTAAAAGTGGGCGTGGCCTCCTCTCAGAGCGGCGGCCGCTAACGCGGCCCCAGTTATTCTTTGTTACCTCAGCTCAATCAGTACTTGTATGTTTTTGAAAATTCACTTTTGCAATCTCTAACACACAAAATAGCCATTAGCTTAGTCTGACACTATAAAAGCTCTCATTTAATAACGGAAGTTTAGCACGATCAGAAAACCTTCTTTCCACAAGAAGGAAAAAGGAACAAATAACTACAGAGCTCCAACTCTATACTTCCGTAACAATATGAAGAAGCAGCGAAAATCCCCTCCACCAAGAGAGGGAGAAGAAAAAATTCCAGAAACATCAATGGGGGCTACTCACATCTATGACCTCTCAGATAAACAATTTAGAGAGGAGATCTGGAGGAGAGTCGACCTACTCCAAGCAACCATGGAACAGACATCCAATAAACTAAGGGAGGGGATGAATGAAGCGCTGGAACGGTCTACCAAGAAAATTCAGGAAGAAATGAGAGCAGAAATTTCAAATCTTCGAACGGAAATCTCACAAATAAAGGAATCGGTAGATGAAATATAAATCTCACTAGATGCCCTCAACAGTAGAATGACTACAGCTGAAGAAAGAATCAGCGACCTGGAAGATGAGCTGCAGAAAGTTTATAGACAACAACAAATCATGGCCAAAGACCTCAAAATGGCTATAGAGCGAATCAGAGCCCTGGGGGATGACTTCAAAAGAAACAACATAAGAATCATTGGAGTACCAGAACCACAGGGAAGTAACCCCAATGAAAAAAACACAGTCAAAGACATCATTGCTAAGAAATTCCCAGAGCTGGAGAAGGCAGGCATCCAGATACAAGGAGTCCGAAGAGTACCAGCAAAAAGAGACCCGAATAAAAAGACTCCAAGGCATATCATAGTCAGAATGACGGATGCTATGGATAGAGACACAATTCTGCAAGCAGCAAGGTCAAAGAAGGAAATTACATACAAAGGAGCACCCCTCAGATTTACAGCAGACCTGTCAGAGGAAACCCTCCGAGCCCGAAGACAATGGTGGGACATAGTGAAAAGACTCAACGAAATGAATGCCTCACCAAGAATACTTTATCCGGCTAAACTCTCACTCAAACTCGAAGGAACCATACACTACTTCTCGGATAAACAACAGCTCAGGTCCTTCATAGACTCAAAACCAAACTTGAAAGAAGGTCTCAAGGGGCTACTGTAAGACAAGGTGGAGCCACATAAAAACAACAAATACCACAGAAATATGACACAAAATCCTATCACAATAATCTCTCTCAACGTCAACGGCCTAAATGCACCCATCAAGAGACAGAGAGTGGCAAAATGGATCCAGAAATTAAACCCATCATTCTGCTGCCTGCAAGAAACACACCTGAACAAACAGAGTAAACATAGACTCAAAGTCAAAGGATGGAAAACAATCCTGCAAGCAAACAACCCCCGTAAAAAAGCTGGAGTGGCCATCCTAATATCCGACAACATAGATTTCAGGTTGAAAAAGATTAAAAGGGACAGCGAAGGTCATTTTCTGTTTATCAAGGGATATGTTCAACAGGAAGAAATCACACTCTTAAACATATATGCACCTAATGAGCGACCAGCTAAATATTTAAAACAACTCCTAGCAGACTTCAAAGAGGACATCACTAACAGCACAATAGTAGTCGGAGACTTCAATATGGCCTTATCGCCTCTAGATAGATCGACAAGAACAAAACTCAACAAGGAAACACTGACTCTGAAAGAAGAAATTGAAGAGAGAGGCCTAATAGACCTATACAGGGCCTTACACCCCCAAAAGAAAGAATACACATTCTTTTCCAGTGCACACAGAACATTTTCTAAAATAGACCATGTACTGGGCCCCAGAACATACCTCAATAGAATCGGAAAAATAGAAATTGTATCAACCATCTTTTCAGACCACGATGCGCTGAAGATAGAAGCTAACCACTCACTGACACGGAGAATCAAGTCAAACACTTGGAAATTAAACAATTCAATGTTGAACAATGAGTGGGTCAGGAAGGAAATCAAGGAAGAAATCAAAAAATACTTAGAAACAAATGAGAATGAAGACACGAGCTGCCAAAACCTATGGGACGCAGCTAAAGCCGTGTTAAGGGGAAAATTTATAGCTCTCCAAGCATTCCTCAGGAAGGAAGAAAGGGCCCACATAGACAGCTTGACTTCACGACTCAAGACTTTAGAAAAGGACCAGAAAAGGGAACCCAAACCAGATCGAAGGAAAGAAATAATAAAAATTAGAGCAGAAATTAATGACATGGAAACCAAAAAGACAATCCGAAAGATCAATGAAACAAAGAGCTGGTTCTTCGAGAAAATAAACAAGATTGATAAACCGCTAGCAAGACTCACAAAGAAAGAAAGAGAAAGAACCCTAATAAATCGAATCAGAAATGAAAAGGGGGACATCATAACAGAAACCAGTGAGATTCAAAAGATCATTAGAGACTACTTCGAAAGTCTATATGCCACAAAACAGGAGAACCTAAAAGAAATGGATGGATTCCTCGATTCTTACAATCTCCCAAGACTGAACAAAGAAGACTTGGAATACCTGAATAGACCCATCAATGTTAAGGAAATTGAAGCTGTGATCAAAAACCTCCCCAAAAACAAAAGCCCAGGCCCAGATGGCTTCACTGGCGAATTCTTCCAAACATTTAAAGAAGACCTGCTGCCTGTTTTCCTCAAACTTTTCCAGGAAATTGAAAAAACAGGAAATCTCCCAAACAGTTTCTATGAAGCACACATCTCCCTAATACCAAAAGCAAACAAAGACATCACTAAGAAAGAAAATTACAGACCAATATCCCTGATGAACACCGATGCGAAGATCCTCAACAAAATGCTGGCAAATAGGATCCAACAACTCATCAAAAAGATCATACATCACGACCAAGTGGGATTCATCCCAGGGATGCAAGGATGGTTTAACATTCGGAAATCAATCAACATAATCCAGCATATCAACAAAAGTAAAGATAAAAACCATATGATCATATCAATAGATGCAGAGAAAGCATTTGACAAGATCCAACATCCTTTCATGATGAAAACCCTCGCCAAAATGGGGTTTGGAGGAACTTTCCTCAAGATAGTCGAAGCCATCTATCACAAGCCTACGGCAAGCATTATCCTCAATGGGGAAAAACTAAGGGCCTTTCCTCTGAGATCAGGCACAAGACAAGGATGCCCACTCTCACCACTCCTCTTCAATATAGTACTGGAAGTACTTGCGATAGCTATCAGACAAGAAAAAGAGATTAAGGGCATCCAGATAGGAAGGGAAGAAATCAAACTCTCACTATTTGCAGACGACATGATACTATATCTAGAGAAGCCTAAAACCTCTACTAAGAAACTCTTAGAAACAATAGACTTATACAGTAAAGTTGCAGGCTACAAAATCAATACCCAAAAATCCATGGCCTTCATATATGCAAACAATGAGGCAGAGGAAAGGGACATGAAAAAAGCAATCCCATTCACAATCGTGCCCCAGAAAATCAAGTACCTCGGAATCAGCTTAACCAAGGAAGTAAAAGACCTTTACAAAGAAAACTACATAACGCTACTCCATGAAATCAAAGAGGACATGAGGAAATGGAAACATATACCCTGCTCGTGGATAGGGAGAATCAATGTTGTCAAAATGGCAATACTCCCTAAAGCATTATACAGATTCAATGCGATCCCTATAAATATACCCATGACACTCTTCAAAGAAATGGATTAAGCAATCCTAAAATTCATATGGAATAACAAACGTCCAAGGATAGCTAAAACAATTCTTGGGAAAAAGATGATGGGAGGCATCACCATCCCCAACCTCAAACTTTACTACAAAGCAGTAATAATTAAAACAGCATGGTACTGGAACAAAGGCAGAGCCGTAGACCAATGGAACAGGGTGGAATATCCCTACACACAACCCCAAATGTATGACCATCTAATCTTTGATAAGGGAGCAAGAGATGTGAAGTGGAGCAAGGAAAGCCTCTTTAACAAATGGTGCTGGCACAACTGGACAACCACATGCAAAAAAATGGGTTTAGACCTTGACCTGACACCATGCACAAAAGTCAGATCAAAATGGATTAAAGACCTCAACATTAGACCACAAACCATAAGGTACATTGAAGACAAGGTCGGCGAAACCCTCCACGATATTGAAGATAAAGGTATCTTCAAAGGTGGCACGGAACTAAGCAATCTAGTAAAAACAGAGATCAACAAATGGGACTACATTAAACTAAAAAGCTTCTGCACCGCAAGAAATACATTGACCAGAATCCAAAGACTATCCACAGAATGGGAAAGGATATTTACACAATACCCATCAGATAAGGGGTTGATATCAATGGTATATAAAGCACTGGTTGAACTCTACAAGAAGAAAACATCCAACCCCATCAAAAAATGGGGCGAAGAAATGAACAGAAACTTTACCAAGGAAGAAATACGAATGGCCAAAAGGCACATGAAAAAGTGCTCTGCATCACTAATCATCAGAGAGATGCAGATCAAAACAACCATGAGATACCACCTCACACCACAGAGACTAGCACACATCCAAAAGAACAAAAGCAACCGCTGTTGGAGAGGATGTGGGGAGAAA
Source organism: Sorex araneus (assembly GCF_027595985.1). Classification (NCBI taxonomy): domain Eukaryota; kingdom Metazoa; phylum Chordata; class Mammalia; order Eulipotyphla; family Soricidae; genus Sorex; species Sorex araneus. The sequence goes on along the minus strand of NC_073302.1, from coordinate 265,974,142 downwards.
GGGACCCTTCTTCACTGCTGGTGGGAATGCCGACTGGTTCAGCCCTTCTGGAAAACAATTTGGACGATTCTCAAAAAATTAGATATTGAATTCCCATTTGACCCAGCAATACCACTGCTGGGAATATATCCCAGAGAGGCAAAAAAGTACAATCGAAACAACATCTGCACATGTATGTTCATCGCAGCACTGTTTACAATAGCCAGAATCTGGAAAAAACCCGAATGCCCCAGAACGGATGACTGGTTGAGGAAACTTTGGTACATCTATACAATGGAATACTATGCAGCTGTTAGAAAAAAGGAGGTCAAGAATTTTGTAGTTAAGTGGATGGGCATGAAAAGTTTCATGCTGAGTGAAATGAGTCAGAAAGAGAGAGACAGACATAGAAAGATTGCACTCATCTATGGTATATAGAATAACAGAGTGGGAGACTATCACCTAAGAACTGTAGAAATAAGTACCAGGAGGTTTACTCCATGGCTTCGAGGCTGGCCTCACGTTCCGGGGAAAGGTCAACTCAGAGAAGCGATCACCAACTACATTGTAGTCGAAGGCCATGTGGGGGAAGGGAGTTGCGGGCTGAATGAGGGCTAGAGACTGAGCACAGCGGCCACTCAACACCTTTATTGCAAACCACAACAGCTAATTAGAGAGAGAGAACAGAAGGGAATGCCTTGCCACAGTGGCAGGGTGGGGTGGGGGGTAGATGGGATTGGGGAGGGTGGGAGGGACGCTGGGTTTACGGGTGGTGGAGAATGGGCACTGGTGAAGGGATGGGTTCCCGAACTTTGTATGAGGGAAGTATAAGCACAAAAGTGTATAAATCTGTAACTGTACCCTCACGGTGATTCTCTAATTAAAAATAAATAAAATAAAAAAAAAGATACTTCCTGTAATTTTCACAAATAAACAGATGTTTTCTCTTTAAAAAAAAAAAAAAAAAAGGAAAATTAAAATATGCGTGTGACCTTGATTCCAAACTACAGCCAAAGGCTAAGGAAAGAAAAAAAAAAAACAGTGAGTAACTCCTCTTAATCTAGCCTTAAAATGGATGAATAATGTGTTACAACCTCTCTGACATATTGTGAGGTTTGTAGCAAGTTTGGCATAATCGGTTCACTTAATAAACACCTGATTAGCATTGTTTAACAGGTTTGGAGCCATTGAAAACAGTCAAATAGCAACATTCTGTCTAGTTAATTCCTCATTAGCAGACTCATAGTCACTGCATTTGACAGATTGTATACCAGTCTTGACACAAGGTGACCTCTTACTTGGACCTGTTCATCACCTTCAGCTATCATAAATGAAGTCAGTATAAATGTCAGAATGAATGCAACATCACCAGAGATTTCATTTGATGCCTTGAAGGTTATTTCCCCAATATTGTTAATATAGATACGGTGAAACTCTATATAGCAACAAATAAATGAATGTAAACATATGTGAAAGACTTAGATTAATATACTATTGTCATAATGTACGTGACCCATAAGCTAAATTCATCAATGCCATTATTTCTACTTATTTTCATAAAACACATTGTTTGTTATGTTAAACTTTTGTCTGGGGAACACACCCATAGGTGCTCAGGGTCTACTACCTGCTCAGTGCTCAGATGTTCTGTAGAAGTTACTCAGAGCATCTGAGCTGGGATCAAATTCAGGACTCCTATACACAAAATAGGTGTTCCAGTCAATTGAACTCCTTCCTGAAAAGATCAGTGTGGGATAAAATTGGTTTGTCCTTTCTGCCTTGCCACAGAGAGCTTAAGGTTATTGGTTTACTCCCATCACAGTGCTCCTATTTTTCTGTGTTATCTGTGACTTTTTTTCCTTTGTGCTCTGCTTACCCAACCATCAGTCAATCACCTTTATTCTAATCAGATTCTGTTAACTTGTAAATATTGCTTTTCTCTTCTCCTTAGCTTACTATTTGCATTATTTGCAAATTAACTATTTGCATAGTTAACTCAGAGAAAAATTTGTTTTGTATAGACACAGGGAGACAGTTAATGCTATGCTTTCATAACTTGGGAGTTAATCGACTCTGAATAATATTTACTCTGGGCCATCTCTTCTCTGGATTTAAGCCTCAGTTGCCCTTACTTCCTAGCACCCAGGTCCAGATGAGGAACTGGATGGCCCTAGGGAAGCTGTGAGCTACCCTGGCATTGAAATGGGTCAGGCCAAAGCACCATAATACTTAGCTTATAAGTTAGTAGCATGGTCATAGACAAATTCTATCACAATCCAAAAAGTAACAACTATATTAGGACCCTGCTAGGGTTAGGAAAGATTAATCTGGCCTGAGTACTGTACTATGAGATCTATGGCAATATGTCCCCACTCTGCAAGTTTAATATATCTTACTGTGTCCATATAAAAATAACTAATATCAAAAAGTAGAATTAAGATGTTAATTAAGTTATTGGACTAAGGAAAGGAGAAAAAAACCCTAGGTGGTATTTTGCTCTTGAGTCTGATTGGTGATCGGGAAGGGCTTTGAGATATTGATTGTGCTACCCCCAGTGCTGGGGAGTAGGAGAGAGACTAGAGAGAGACCGAGAACTCAGAGATACTTGCAGGGGGAACAGGAGGAGACAGGAATGAGGGGCTTAGTAAGATTGGAACAGGCAAGTGGGGAGAATGGAAAAAACGGCAACTGATCACCAGCCAGTTGTCTGGTGACAAAATGCTCGTTCCTCTTTCATCTGCCAATGATAGAGGTCATCCCGAGTGGGGAAGTGGCATGTGACCACCAAACGCTGGTAGCAAGAGAGAGCCGTGGGCTTTCTTAGTCGCTTGGCAATCACAGATCAGGAAAGAGTATACTTTGTGTAAAGAATATCTAAATTCTAGGGGCTGGAGTGATGGCACATCAGGTAGGGCTTTTGCCTTGCATGCGGCCGACCGGGGTTCGATTCTCAGCATCCCATATGGTCCCCTAAACACCGCCAGTAGTAATTCCTGAGTGCATGAGCCAGGAGTAACCCATGAGAATCTCTGGGTGTGAGAGAGAGAGAGAGAAAGAGAGAGAGAGACAGAGAGAGAGAAATATCTAAATTCTAAAGTAAAGAAATATTTTACTCAGGATTTAGAAGATGAATGATGACATTTACTGATATATTGATAAAGTTCTTTATATTTAATTTATCCATACAATGCCTTTTCTTTTGTGGTTTGGTTTTGATAAATGGAAGAAGACCAAAAGACTAATTTAAAAATGGAAGAATTAAATTAAACTACAGTTCTTCAATGTGAGGAAGTCAATATATTTTATGGGGAAAAAATCCTCTGATAATTATACCCAGGAACACTTTAAAATTCTTCACTTTAATGATTGAAAGGCAAATCATTCATTGCAAATTCCAAGGAAGAATCTACTTGCCACTTTGTACAACCTTAATTCATTATTTTTACCTAAAGGCTGTTTTGAAACACAAACTCAATTAGACAGTTGTACAAATTTTATATTCTTTTCTTTGAGAAAAGGAAATTTAAGCATCATTAATTAATTTAAATGAAGTTTGAATTAATCAAACATATTATAAACAAAACAAAATAGATATGAATTGATTTTCCATTAAAACTTTTTTCCACAATGAGTAAAAAAAAAAATCCTAAAACTTAAAACTCTATCCCAAATCATTAGATACATATTAAAAAAGGAAAAAATAATTAAGGTCAATTTTAATGCATGCAAGTGATTGTAAAAAGTGCTATTATGCTAAAGAGACAGTGGCTAAGCTGTGATATGTGGTTAAGCTGGGTTTGAACTCATCCCACATATCATTCCCTGAGCACGACAAAAATGAGCCCTGAGCACAGTCAGAAATAAGCCATGGACACTGCTCAGGGTATTACAAATACAACATTCTACTACTACACTACTACTACTGCTACCGGTACTACTACTACCGTAGCACTGTCTGTAGCATTGTTGTCCTGTTGTTCATCAATTTGCTTGAGCAGGCAGGCACCAGTAACATCTCCATTGTGAGACTTGTTGTTACTGTTTTTGGCATATCGAATATTCCACAGGGAACTTGCCAGGCTCTGCCGTGTGATACTCTGTGTGGGCAGGATACTCTCAGTAGCTTGCTGGGCTCTCTGAGAGGGACGGAGGAAGCGAACCCAGATTGGCCTTGTGCAAGGCAAATGCCCTACCCCCTGTGCTATCGCTCCAGTCTACTACTACTAGTAGTAATAAAACTATAATAATAAAATAAAAGTAGACTGATTTTATTGTCAATAAAAATAATTAAAATGAAATTTCAATATAAGAACTAAGTTTTAAGACATAGGAATATGTAATATTTTGAAGAGATTATTTTAATTAAATTTTCTATGAGAGATCTACAAAAGTTTTTGACCTTGCTTCAATTTAAATTAATATACAGGGGCTGGAGTGATAGCACAGCGGGTAGGGCGTTTGCCTTGCACGCGCCCGACCCGGGTTCGAATCCCAGCATCCCATATGGTCCCCTGCGCACCGCCAGGGGTAATTCCTGAGTGAAGAGCCAGGAGTAACCCCTGTGCATCGCCAGGTGTGACCCAAAAACCAAAAAAATAAAAAATAAAAAAATAAATTAATATACATTAACTACAGTTATTTAGATAATATAGCTAAGATATTACTGAGCTACCTTCTGCACTCCCTTTTACTATGTATGCATTATTAAACCTAAGATAGTTTATTTTCAGAAGCACTAATTTTGATGAGATCTTTTTTACAAAGTAGTCATAAAAGATTAGGCAATCTCAAAAATGCAGAGTCTGCTTACTGCTTGAATTGGCCAGTTTGTGATTCACTCAGTGACAATACTTGGCTGACTGAGGACATTTTTAGTTTTACTATATCAACGTTTACTATGTAATGGTGATGTTTTTAGCAGAAGAATGACAGGTGTTGATGTGTTTAACAAAAGAATGAATGCAAAACTCAAGGTAAGTAGTTCAGCAGTTTAACCAAAGTCCTAGATCTAGTAACTAACTAGCTGGGAATTCTCAATTGAATTTTGTTATTCCATAGGACGTGAATGTAAGGCACTATTGGTACTATCTATCCTGTTACAACTGCTAAGCACTGTTTTTGCATTCATAGCTCATTTTATGCTGCATAATCTTTCCTCTTTGTTGTTTGTATTTTTTCTTAAGTATTAGTTTTTCCTTAATTGACTTCTTGTCACAGAACAATTCTTTATATGCCTCATAAATGGAGTTGTTTTCTTGGTTTTATATGTTTATCTCATTTATAATTTATGAATATCTTCCACTGAATCAACATCTTTCATTGTCATCATTAATTAGGTATGGTCCGTTTTCCTTTTGCCCCCAAACTAATTGCAACTGATTCAATATACTTGTGCACAATTTTCTTAATAAACTATGATATATCACATCAGGGGCAGCTGATCTATAAATACTCATTTTTTCAAGTACAATATTCCCTTATCTGCCTTCGTCAAATGTCATTCTTGAATGCTTTTCATTATTTTCTAATTGTCCAAATGTATTTTATTCATTTTTATTGTCAAAGGTTTACCTGAAGAAAGGAGTTAAAGATATGAGGCAATTCAGATTCATTAATTTTATGCACCAGCTTCATTAATTTTATTGTCATCATACTAGTTATTTTATAGAACTGAGAAGAAATTGATCGATAAAATTTGGTTTCAAATGTTTCTCTAAATCTTTTAAAATATTTAATACAATTAAGCAAATTATTCATAATAAATTAACTAACTTCCCTGATGTTATCTCAGAATTTAGGAGGAAAGATATCAAGCAAACTCTTACATTGTATACATTTTTTTAAAGCTAACCTCTATTATTTGTTTATTATGGTGGAACTCCATAGTCACTGTCATTCAGCATCATTTGGATATAAATATTTATGGAATAAGCACAAATATTTATGACAAAATTAACCCTTGCCTTGTTTACTTTTAGGGGAAATTTGAAAGTCTTACCTTCTGACCTAGAGAAAATGAACAATCCAATTATCTACCTTCAAATAAGCTCACTTGATTATATTTAATCCACTCTTTAAAAGTAATACTTACTTCCAGAATAACTTAAAAAAAAGCTAATGCCTATTTTAATTTACAGATTTTTCCCTTTATGCTTGGTCTCACTAATCAATATGTCTTACAAACTGATCAAATATACATGCTAATTTTATAACATCTTAGCAAACTTATGGTCTCCCTCCCCATATTCTTTCCTATCTCTGCTTTCATTTTTCTTTTTTTTCTTTCTGTGAATATTTATATTTTTGTAAAATCAGGAATTATTATATAATTATATTGAGTCTATTATTTGTTATGTTTTAGGGTGTTGAGTATAACTAACTAAAAATATTGTTGCTTTATTCACTAAATTGGTCTAGAATGTTTACCTTTATGTAGATTAAGATCTATTCTCTTAATAGTGTTACTTGGTAAGAAATAGAGGTTTGTAAATCTTCATTTTATGGGCTGACTACATTTCCATTAGTAGATTTCTGTTTGCTAGAAAATTAATGTAGGTCTTGAGCAGTTGCTCCAGAAAGTTTTACTAAACATTTGTGAAATTTTGATGATGTGTGCTTTAAAAATGCTATGTTGTCAAAAAAAATATTGGCAGATAAGTATGTGGAAAGATCTTTGAAGAGTTGAACCATTTCTGAATCTTCTGATTGTCAGTACAGACTGAGCCTTTCATGGCAGGATGTGTATAATACATTGTGAGTATCATGAAATATTACTCATTTCTAATTCATTACAAAAATACTTTCCTAATCTTGCATTGTGATGGATGGCAAGAAACCAGGTATTCACATCTAATTATAAGGGTTTTTCTTTGAGCTAAAATGGACTCTATTTATCTATCAGTGCAATCAATCCATGCATTTTTCTTTGTCTGTCATCGTACTACCTAAGCACTTAGCAAAGATATTAAATTAGCTAAAAAGTGTGGAGTGGGATGTTTTCCTTGTCTTTACTACATTTATCTAAGCCAACCTAAAGCTAAGCAGACTGTGACTAATATTGGAAGCCTTATTCTTATCGCAGACAGAGTTGTTTTCATTCTTGTTATTATTAATTGGTTGAATGCCAACAATATATTCAGCACAGGACATAATTGCACAATATGTTCTTTTTCCTACAACCTGGAAAGGGATCTACTTGCTTTCATCAACTAACATTGATGCCAGAGTGATGAATGTCACTTTATAACTCCCTATTTCCTCTCCTGCCTCCTTTCCTTTATCTACTTCCCACACCACTTTTCTTTAGAAAAAGAAATCCATTAATAGTCATTTCTTAATTTTAGAAAATGACTTAAGGAAAAAAAAACAGTGATTGCCTTGTACCTATCAAATATTTAGGTGTAAAAATAACAAATGTACTCCTCTCAGGATCATATTGAAAGGATGTGTAGGATTTCTACCAAAATATCTGAAAAACATTCATATATAGCTATATATTGAACTATAAATTATGCTAATTGTATCACTATATCACTGTCATCCCGTTACTCATAGATTTGCTCAAGTGGGCACCAGAAACGTCTCCATTTTGAGACTCGTTACTGTTTTTGGCATAATGAATAGCCACGGGTAGCTTGCCGGACTCTGCCGTGGGGGCTAGATACTATTGGTAGCTTACCAGGCTCTCTGTGAGGGACAGAAGAATCCAACCGGGGTCGGTCTCATGCAAGGCAAGCACCCTACCCGCTGTGCTACCACTCTAGCCCGCTTGTTGTATATAATGCAAATATTTAGATGACTATAGATTAGATGTTATAGACATAAATTGCATTCCTGATATTTATTTACATAAGTTCATTAGAGACTGATTCACACAGTTCCTTGAGCTAAAATTAACTCTTGTACTTTCTGCATATCCCATACTCTTTGACTCTAAGAGCACCATTTGGGTTGGGGAGGCCACAACCCAATAGTATTCAGGTTCTACTCCCAGGTATGATCAGGAGTGACCTCCAGTGGTATCCAGGGGTCTATGCAGTGCTGGCAATATAAATTGGGCGCAGTCTTTTGAGCTATGCCTCTAATCCCTATAAGCCCTTTAAAGAAAGAAGGGCTACATTTTTTCCTGTTATTTCCTAGAAAGTGTTTATTTTCCTTGTAAAAACTATATGAATCTTTGAGATCAACAGATATTTCATCTAATATATTTCATGATGAAAGAAAATGTGTTCACCATTCTTGTGTATCATTTCCATATACATTTATTATTTTAAATAGTTTTCTCTTGATTATAAATGGTCCTACCCCTGAGTAAATTGAAGTGTACTCCATCCTACCTAAAACATTTGGCCAAGTAGAAGTTCAGACAGAACAGATCCACAGGGAGTCAGTGGCTGCCAAATCTAGGAAATGAAAACTATGAATAGTAACAGAAATGCAAACTTTACATTAGATAGAAAAGCCAGGAGGTGAATCATGCTGACAACTTTGGAACAGCCACTGTTCTACAGAACTCCCTGTGATTTGGACTGCCACAATATTCTTCAAAATTCAAATTCTGTTATATTTTTGTATAGTGCAGGGTGTGAAAGGGATATTGTACAGATGTCAATCTAGAGTAGCACATATTATTTCATGGAGCAAAATCATTTCTATTGTTACTATGTTACAGCTACTGAAGATATAAAATAAAAAGAAATTTATAAAAGTAACCATAATATACAGCCAAAATTGTAAATTTATATAAAATTATAAATTGTCACATACATTCAGAAGAATATAAATTTTTCAGCTGACATGAACATAGAATTCATTTATTTAAGCACGTGTAATAAGAATACATGCATTTTAGTGAGTAATGATATTTTTAACATTCTATAAATATAACAGTTGTTAGGCAATTTTTACAAAATTGTAAAGGTGCTATACTGAAACTTTTTAGGAATATCAAACTAGTAGAAATATTTTGATTAAGATAAAATATAATAGAAATTAATAGAAATATTTAAACTAATAGAAGTATTTTTAAAGATTGATATTGTATTCAATGTGTGAGATGGGTACATACGGGATTATGTGTGAGATGGGTTATATGGATAAACAGGGATTAGAATTCAAAGAAAACTGAAATGTCAATATTTTAAGCATATTTCCTACATAACTCACCATTTAATGCAAATTCTGAGTTGCAGGTGCATCAAAAATATACTTAGTATTTTTTATACTATTACAATATCCTGCCTGCACTGCAGAGCCTGGCAAGCTGCCCATGGAGTATTCAATATGCCAAAAACAGTAACAAGAAGTCTCACAATGGAGATGTTACTAGTACCCGCTCAAGCAAATTGATGAACAATGGGATGACAGTGCTATAGTGCTAAAGTATTTATACCATTTTTCTATAATTTCTTATTAAAATAGAAATTTACTTAGCAGAGAGACTTGAGGTGATTTCCTAGCTTTATACAGGTATCTGGTGAACCCTCTTGATTATACTCAGTCTGGCAGGGTGGTCTTATGGTTAATTCCTTGGGCGAAGGGTTATAATCAGCAGTGCTGAAGGAGTGGCAAAATGGTGCTGAGGAGAAATTTGGGGTCTCTAAATTTCAAGGTATGATTTCTGTTCTTTGAGCAATTTCCCAGACACCTATATCACATTTTTATAAACTTAAGAGTTCCATTATCCCTTACCAAAAAAACACGGGGTTGGAAAGTCAAAAGAAACTACAGGTGGTAGAGAGTTTGATTTTGTACGTGGCAGATCCAGGTTGAAACCCCATCATCCCTTACAAGCTCAGAGCCAGGAGTAACCCTGGAACATCTCTGGGTGTGACCCAAAACAAACCAAAAAAATTGGGGCAAGGAGCCTCAAAACCATGATTGGAGGACCAACGCCCTCCTCTTCTGGAGAGTGTCAGACTGTCTTTTGATCCTTTACAGTTGTTCAAGTATTAGAGAAGTGTTAAATTCTTAAAATTTTGGTTCAAAAAATCTGTAAGTGCTTAACACAATTTAATTTCGTCTTGTTCATGTAACATTTCAGGCAGTTTTAAGGGTAAAAAGATAGTTTCTTCTTCACACATTATGAAGAAACTGGGGACAAAAGTTTCTCAGCCATATCTATGATTCCAAGTCACAAAAGTCATTATGCTAGGAGCATTATTGGTTGTTCTTAACTAAGGCTTCCAAGTCACAATGTTAAGTATGTTAGATAGCTCTGACCAGCCAGACCTTGAAGTGGTATGCAGCACTTGACTTCACTTTTTTTTTTTTTTTGCTTTTTGGATCGCACCTGGCGATGCACAGGGATTACTCGTGGCTGTGCACTCAGGAACCACCTCTGGCAGTGCTCAGGGGACCATCTGGGATGCTGGGATTCCAAACCGGGTCGGCCGCGTGCAAGGCAAATGCCCTACCTGCTGTGCTATCACTCCAGCCCCGACTTCACATTTTTTAAGGCAGAAGTGAGTCAACTATCCATAGAGATGTTTCAAGAAAAACAGAGAAGCATGTTTAGTTGATTACTCAATTTAAAAAGAATACAGATTTTGGTAACATTAATTTTTTCTATTAAAGTCTATACTTGAGTTTATTAAACAAACAATTATGTCCAATTCCCCAAAATGACAACAAACACGTATTTTGTGGAAATCAACCCAAAGTAAATTACCCAATTGTTTTATACATTCAATGTCCATTATCTCCATAATCTACCATTGGTTTAAAGATGTATAAGCTAGAACATTGTTTATCTGCCTCCACGTCCTACTAATATATAATAGAGAGATATAGAAAAACACCCACAAAGGGCATAGTGATTATACATCACTATGGGTAGGTTGCTTGCTTTGCACAAGGTCGATCTTGGATCAGTTCTGAATATAGCATGTTTCTGCAAGCCTTCTCAGGCGTGATCTCTGAGCACAGAACCAGGAGTAAGATCTGAGTACTCCTGAATGTAGTTCCAAAAGTCAACAAAAGAAAAAAAAAGAAAAGAAGAAAGAAATAATCTTCCTTAGAAGAAGAGGAGAGAAAATAAAAGGAAAGGGAAGGAAAAGAAAATACCCATGCACATAATACACGCTAAATTACACTGTTCCATTTAGAAAATAAGAAAGAAACTTAGATGTAAAGACATTCTTGGACCATTTCTGTAATAAAATATGCTGGGCACAAATTGAAAAGAATCATGTACTTTTACTGAAAAATAATTTTTTTATTATATACAGATCATGCTTCCAGAATAAGCTCTTACTGTTTTTCCTGATACTCTTTGATTCCACCTACTGGCAGTCCTAACTCATCCTTACTACCTAATGATCACATTAGTTAGTTTGCAAGTCCTAGATTTAATTTGCTCACATTGGCCTTCTCTGGATAGCATCAAATGGCATAAAATTAACTTGTGGTATTTGGGCTATTTTTGATCTATGCTTTAAGGTAATTAATTAGACCAAATATTTTTGCTTAGTATGGTCCTTAGGTTTATTTTATGTGCTTTCATCATCTTGAAACATGAGTAACAATAGGAAATTACTAGCATTTCACTAAGCACTTTATTATTGATTAAAGGCTAAAATCTTTTATTATTCTTTAAGCACAGATGACTGATTGAAACTTGTCCTTATGTTTTAAAATTTATTTCTAGTATTTAGGAGCCAGAAACTGCTAATCATTCTAGCTCCGAGAATTCTGAATTTTGTTAATCTTTTTTATTCCTCTTTTTAAAAAGGCTGGTCAATACTATTTTTGAATTATTTTGCATGAGGCATGTTGCTAAAAGCAACAAGTAATAATGATACAAGATACATTATGTTTCCAAAATTCTCTCGAGGAGTGGATTTGTTAAACACTTTATTGTCTTTTAAAGTGATTCCAGAAAAAAAATAAAGTGAATCCAGAAGCATTTTTACCATGTATAAGTCAATATTAGCATAGTTAAATCAGCATGCTTTCTCATCTATTTCTTTATATGTATTCTTAGTGTATGTTGCTGACCTTTCAAAGTACAGCATAACTGAGTATCTAGCAGTCAAATTTTTTTGAATAGTTGTATCAATTTTGACTGCAAAATATTTTATTACTCAAATAATGTTAGCTATTCTAATAAACATACAAATAGTTCAAATGCTATAGATATAGTCCTTGCTGATGTGAATAGTATTGGATGAGCAATATAGGGCAAAAGGGGTAGGAAGGTCTTCATGGTATCAACTGAAGATTATGAGTAGGTTCCATCTTCCCCATAAGTGTTTCTCTTTTACTTTGTCCATCCCCATTACAGTGAACTGAACGGGGAACAGTTCCTGTAGAAATACACAGTGAAATTTTTATTAGCCTAGTCTTAGAAACGGCACATAGCACTTTTGTCATCATATTTGCTAGAACATAGTTATATATTCATACTTAACTCTCAATGAGTCTGAAAATAAAGTTTAACTTTGATCTCTGGTGGAACTGAAAATCACATAAATTCACATACTTGGTAAATTAAAATTAGAATTATAACCTCTCTATCAATAAATTATTTCATAATTTACCTGGGAATTAGTCGGGAAATAAATAAAAGAGGACTGAGTTGTGGTTCCACCACTGCCTTGAATATTTGAGGTCCTTGGTTCTCACCCGCAAAAAAAATCATAACTTAGAAACGATAGAAAATGTCTAACTTCAGTTACACCATACTGAGTATTAATATACTAAATAGTGCATAGAACTGTACAAAAATATTAATATTTTACGAGGTAATGTTATAAAAGTAGTAACAGCAAGGTAATCACCTTCATCAACATGTTATAAAAAGTCATTAACAAAGACACAAAGATAGCGTGCATTAACTATCCTGAGGCCTATAGAACTTCATTTTATTTTTAAAAAATTACAGTTCACTCAAATAACATATTAGATTTCTGCTCAAGCATAATCATCAACTTTTGAACATATCTATATTTCCTGTGAAAAATCCCTCCTTCTAATCCTTAGTGAGGATAAACTGGAAAAATTGTCCCTTAGTATGAAATCTTTCATTGGAGAATGTTACACGTAATTTTAAGTTGGTAGAATAGATTGCAATTTCAATTTATATATTAGAGGAAAACCTCCATTATAGCAATGAACTCTCACTCTGTTGGTATAAAGGATGTTCCTGACAAATTGTACTTTTTGTTCCATTAAAAATGATACTGAAAACTTTGAGACTGGTAGAAAGTCCCATTCAGTTGAAGCTGATATCAAGTGGGCTTTTTAAGTGCCATTTTTTCTGCTTAACAAAATCAATAGTCTTTATTATATTCAATAAGCATAACCTGCTGCCATTTCCCAGATCAATAAAATCTCCTTTTCCTTTTTGATATTCAAGTACCTTGGAGACAATATAGCTATTTGAATATTAATTCTGTTAGTGGATCCTTTGTCTTTATTAGCTTTTAAGTCAGCAATATATGTCTTAATTTTATACCATATTCTTTTCAATAAAATTTATTTAGAAATGGGTTATCTTGGAAAAATTAAACATTTGCCATCTTCAATCTATTAAAATACAGATGAATTTTCTGAGATTGTTACAGAGGTCCCACTTTTTGTTAATCAAAAATAGTATCCCCATTGTTTAATTTTGACATGATAAGCAACTACCCTTCGTTTACTAACTATGGCGTTCTGGATTCATTACCATTTCCTCTGGAATATAATTTCTTAATTATAATATATATCACTGTCACTGAGGAGAATGCACCTTTGACAGTGTCACATCAGTTCAAAACAGGATGTGCGGGCGATCTGGCTGCGACATCTGTCACCCCATTGATCGCCAGGGTTGATTCGGCTGTCTGAATGGCTGCGCGGGCGACCCTTCCTTCCTCATGTGCTTCTCACCCAAAACTGTGCATTTGATGAAGGAGGATGAGGACTGTCTTCCCTAACAGAGTTGGACCAGTCTTGGTCGAGGAAATGTACATGTACATGTGTACCTGTGCTCCCCTGCTAGAATCTCCAAACAAGCTCTCAAAACAGATACTTCCGTTCGGATCGGAGAGCTAATTCAGCTTCTTGTTCACTTATTTATTTGTTTCTCAAAGTTAAATTTGATATTTACGTATCTAGAATGTAAACAGCAGAAAATTGACTAAAAGTTAATATATTTTAGTAAAATATTATGGGACTTAACTTTTAAGTGCTTTCATTCACAGAAGACATTTGATTATTGACTCATTTATATAGTCTTCAAGCTTGTATCCTGAAGCAGTCCTCTATTAGTTTTATAGTGAAAACTTGTGTTATGTATTTACTATTTTAAAATAAAATGGTTGGCTTTTGGGGATTCTAAATTAATTATGCTTATTTTTGTGAAAATTAAATTTTAATAAGCAGTTTAGTAAATTCAAAGTATTAGGTACAGAGAACAAGTGACTCATTTAAGAACTAGAAAATAGTTATTTTGCATACTTAAAGTATGTATATACTTTGCATCCTATAAGCTCCATTTTTTAAGTATACAAGTATTAACCAGTGAAATGTAATCTTACTCATAGATAATGTATTATTGAGCTTTTTTCTCGTAAGTACAGAATACTCTGACAGTTGGACACGGGGGATAGATTTATGTATATAAATTTATTAGCATTATCATTAGCAAATCTGAGATGTGATATTAATAAATGTATGTAAAAAGATTTCTTAATGATATATTCTGCCAAAAATATTTTCTTATTAGCAGAAGACACATTTTACTTACATAATATTCATTTTCTATAGAACCAAAAGCACTGATCAGGTGTCAACTGAAGTATCAGGAAATCTGGTCAAGGGACATTTTACATCACAGACACTCAGGAATGCTAACGTTAATGCTTAAGATTCAGAAAAGATAAAAGACTTCCAGTGTATGTATGTCACTCTCATACAGAAAGGCAACACTGAGAGAAAATCTGTGAGGAAAAACAGGTTTCTTTTGCAAGTACATAGTGTTTAGTGCCTCTGAAGAACTGCCCTTAATGGGTTTCTTCACCCAAGGACATGTTTCAAGGGAATCAAGGGAAGCATTTCTTATCCTCTGTTCTGTAGCATGTTGAACTAAAATCACAGCAGGGGCATGAACCACATTTAGTGTGCCTGCTTCTGTCCACAAAATCAGCCATTAATACATCCGAACCTGAAAATGTGGTTTAGAAGTGCTGAACATCCACTTCTTGCAGTTAAAAAAATGTATATAACACTTTGTGGGGCTCAAAATTTTGGAGCCAAGCCTTGTGGTGCTTGAGACTATGCCCCTTGGCTCCATATTCAGGAGGTGACTTCCAGTGGTGCTCAGGCTACCATGCTGTGGTGGCAATCAAACCCGGACATTTCACCTGCAGAGCATGTGCTCAATCCTTTGAATTCTCCCTGGTTGCACATAACTTTTGATGCCCTGAAATATTAACTACTAATAGCCCACTAGAAGCATCGCCGATAATATATATAGTACCTTAGTGTGGATTTTTGTAGGTCATATGCATAATATGTTATGCTCTTATAATAAAACCAGAAAGTTTTATTCTGTTGAAAAACCTGTAGTATTTTCCTGTAGGGCCATGATTTCTCATTATTAAATGCCGCTTTTATTTTTGTTTGAGAACTGAATTTGAGCACTGAGGGGTGACGCCTGACTCTGTGCTCTGGGATCACTCCTGGTGGAAATCAGTAGAACAATATACAGTTCCAGAGATTGAATCAGGTTGGCTTCAAGCAAAGCTTTAATCCCTAATAGTATCTCTTGGTTCCAAACAACATTTTACTTTGGGTTTCTTTGGGGCCACACCTAGGGGTGGTGTTCAGGGTTTCTGATTCAGTTTAGGAATCACACCTGACACTGCATCAATTCCTGGTGCCTTTGCAAGCCAAGTGTCCTATCCACTGTCTATTTCTCCTATCATTTCTTGTTATTATAATTGATATTAACCTAATGTATGGGTTGACCACATTTTATCTGTGACAAATATAGTTCTTTTATTTGTGCTTTGCTTTTTTTTTTAACATGACTTTTAGTTTGATAAATTAGCCATTTCTTTTGTTGCATTCCCTTACTAACCATTAAAATGTTGGGCTTTGCACAATTATTGCAATTACGGAGGCTGGAGAGATAGTAGAGCAGATAGTGTGATTGCCTTGTACATGACTGACCCTGTTTGATCCCCTCACCCATATGGTCCCCCATGCCCTACAGGACTGTTCCTTGATTTTAGAACCAGGACTAAGCCCAGAGCACTGCTGCCAGGTGTGGCTAAAACAACAATAACAACAAAACAAAAATAAAATCCAGAATTACTGCAATCAGATAATGAATTTAGGTTTGAATCATTATTTTGTTAAGCTGACAAGTTTTTAAATGATTGTGAAAAGAATGGACTGGAATGATAGCACAGTGGGTAGGGCATTTGCCTTGCATGCGGTCAACCAGGGTTCAATTCCTCTGTCCCTCTTGGAGAGCCCAGCAAGCTACCAAGAGTATCCTGCCTGCATGGAAAAGCCTGGCAAGCTATCCATGGTGTATTTGATATGCCAAAAACAGTAACAAGTCTCACAATGGTGACGTTACTGGTACCCACTAGAGCAAATCAATGAACAGCGGGTCGACAGTACTACAGTGCTACAGTGTGAAAAAAATGGAAGAAATAGTATATGTTTACCAATACCTTACAGGTTTAATAGTATACACATACAAAAATGTGTTAAATGTGTTTAGTGAAATTAGTCAGAAAGAGAGGGACAGATATAAAAAGATTGCACTCATCTGTGGAATATAAATTAGCAGGATAGGAGACTAACACCCAAGAATAGTAGAAATAAGGACCAGGAGGTTTGCCCTCCTGGTCCTTATTTCTACTTATGGCTTGGAAGCCGGCCTCACATGCTGGGGAAAAGGAAGCTCAGACAGAGAAAGGAACACCAAACAAAGGGTGCTGGGAGGATCTGCTCGGGTTGGGAGCTGCCGAAAATAGACTATAGATCGAACATGATGGCCACTCAACACCTATATTGCAAACCACGATACCCCAAAGGAGAGAGAGAACAAAAGGGGAATGCCCTGCCACAGAGGTGGGGTGGGAGGTAGGGGCGGGGGAGTGGGAGGGATACTGAGACCATTGGTGGTAGAGAATGGGCACTGGTGGAGGGATGGGTACTCAACCATTGTATCACTGAAACGCATAGACGAAAGTTTGTAAGTATGTAACAGTACCTCCCAGTGATTCACTACAATATACATTTAATTATATTAAGGATGGGAGGAAAGCATTATATTACACCTGTTTTTTCAGTTATTGATAGTAGATTTTCATTTCTTATTTCCAATATTTGCTTCAACAATCTTTTACTGTTTGTAAATTGATTACAATAGAATACTTTAACACATATTTGTTAAACATACTGCTTTTCATAGTTCCTAATAATCATAATCAAAAAATGAATTTTCAATGGCTCCCACTTTTGCATGTAATTTATAGTAATTCATATATTTTCAAGTCAAAAAACAAATATGAACAAACTATGACTCTTTCAAGGAGTTGCACTTGCTATTCATTAATATAATTTCCTTTTTTTAGATAAATCAGGAACTATCACTTTTTCATATATTTTATGTGCTTTGTTGTTTTTAAGGCAGTTCTTTCTGTAAGAATATTCCTAATTGTGTGTCATAGTTTAAGACTCACTACTGTTTTGTTTATGGTTCCATTAATTATGTATTTCATTGTGCTGATTTATATGTTTTAATCAGAACCTTATATTTAATCAACAGCAATTTATACTTACAGTTTCCATTGAGATGGCATGACTATATAGTAATGCTTGACATTTTCTATTTTTATTCTTTTCCATTTTGTAGAAACAGTTTCAGGTTCATCGATCTAAGTAAGTTTTGATTACAGTGACCTGAGAGACATACAGTTAATAGTTTTTTGTTTGTTTTAGCTAAAACAATTTATTGTCACTGTCACTGTTACTGTCATCCCGTTGCTCATCAATTTGCTCAAGCAGGAACCAGTAACGTCTCCATTGTGAGACTTGTTGTTATTTTTTTGGGCATATCAAATACACCATGGGTAGCTTGCCAGGCTCTGCCATGCGGGCTGGTATTCTTGGTAGCTTGCCGGGCTCTCCGAGGGGGATGGAAGAATCGAACCCAGGTCAGCTGCATGCAAGGCAAACACCCTACCTGCTATGCTATAAGGCTAAAAAATAGATATTTGTACTTTTATGTAATAAATAAAACATTTTGAGATGTTGACAATAATATAACACTTTTCAGAAAAATAATCTTGAAAAATATTGTAGACAATTTGAATAATCAGTTATGTCCTCATAATTGTTTTTCCTTTTCACATACATTATAAATATATATATATATACATATATATATACAAACATATATAAACTTTCTAAACACCTAACACAGTGAATTATTTAAATATCTTTTACATCTACATTAAATACGTATTTCAATTATGTGCCATGTCTTACTCTAAACACTGAGACCATGATAGGAACATACCAACAATTCAGTGCAAGTTAAAAGACACATTATTATCATCACTGTTACTTGATCCCCATATTCTTCTTTCATCATTATCTTTCCAACAGTTTCTCTGGACACGTGAACTCTTATCCTTACTACCAAGCCCTTTGCTCTCACAAACATTGGATCTCAGTTTCTTGTACCTGGAATGTTATTCAGCTATTTTTACATGTCTATATCCTATATCACTGTTAGTAGTTGTTCCTTACACTTGACTTAAAGGTAATCTCAGCAGAGACCTTCTCTCTGGTTACTTTTGGTCATAAATCTTCTGCTTTCAAATGTGTTTACATTAATTTTACTGTGTAAAAATATGAATAATTTGAGACTAGAATTACTGTAATCAAATTCTCTGAAAAATCATAATTTACTTTATGGTTAGTACTATGAAATCATTAAAATATAAAACATAGCACAATGTTTATTTTTAATTAAGTTGTTTAGTAAACTGTTTTTATTTTAATATAATTGGAGTTTCCAGTTGTTTTTAAAGATGTTTACTTATTATGCCAGGGGCTTTATATTCTTTTCTACTGATTTTACCTTAAAATTTGAAAATCAAGCCTCAAACCCATCAATATCATGATCAAACCCATCAATTCATAATATAGAAAAGTACCTATAGATTTTTTATTTTATGTTCAAAATGAATATTATTCTAAGATCTTAAAACTTTATCTATATATATATCAAATTATTAACCCTTTTGTGGGGCTGAAGCAATAGCACAGCGGGTAGGGCTTGCACGTGGCCGACCCGGGTTTGGTTCCCAGCATCCCATATGGTCCCCTGAGCACCACCAGGATGTAATTCCTGAGTGCAGAGCCAGGAGTGACCCCTGTGCATTGCCAGGTGTGACCCAAAAAGAAAAAAAAACCCCTTTTGTTACTCACTGTCACTGTCATCCCATTGCTCATCGATTTGTTCGAGCAGGCACCAGTAACGTTTCTCATTGAGAGACTTATTGTTACTGTTTTTGGCATATCCAGTATGGGTAGCTTGCCAGGCTCTGCCGCCCGGGCTCGATACTCTCGGTAGCTTGCTGGGCTCTCCGAGAGGAGCGGAGGAATCGAACTAGGGTTGGCCGCGTGAAAGGCGAACACCCAACGGCTGTTCTATTGCTCCAGCCCTTTGTAGTGTGGCCGAGTGGTCTAAAGTGCTGGATTAAGTCTCCAATCTCTTTGGGGGGGTGTGGGTTTGAATCCCACCGCTGCCAGTGGTTTTGTTACTCCCATAGATAAAAATATTTTATTGTCATTAAATTCTCCATTGAACATTTCTCAGCTTTTTGGCTAAGAATAAATGCAAATTTTCCATTGAACATTATATTTTAACTTACTAAAATATGCTGTAAAACTGGATTAGTATTATAGAACTTAATATTATATAAATAGTGGGGAGAATTATAGCTACTTGTATGAGGAGTAAATAATAACTTATGCAAAACAGAAAAATTAGCTGTTATATTTATTGTCAAAATAGGAAAAAGTTTTATTATCTTAGTTTGTCTGCACTTTGAAGTTGTTGTTAGCCTGAATATGTCAAATCTTAAGGGGATCTTACAAAAGTCCATGATGCTTTTAGGCAGATCCCTAAATTATGCTTAGGTCGCTGGCTGTACTCAGACAACTGTGTCAGTCGGCCAATGTTCAGTGTCAGCCAACAGGTCCAGTTGTTTCTGAAGAAATGGTTCTCTTGGGCCATGCAGTGCCAAGAAACATAAGGGCCACTGTGGCAGTGCTTAAGAACCTCCAGAGCCACACCCAGCAATGCTCAGGAAGCTCCTAGTTTTGTGTGGTTCCAAAGCTAATTATGGTTCAGGCCCATGCAAGGCATGCATCTTAACCCTTTTCCTGCAAGCAGACCAATATACCTATTTGGAATGCTTGCTAAGGTATCAATATTCTAGAGCAGAACTATAGTATTTAAATGTAATTGCAGAATTCAAATGAGATTTCTAATAAATAGTCAAACTCCAGGGTCTAACCTTAAGAATACAAGGCCTTGAAAATGAGCCTTTTTATAAATGTATAATATAGAATTATTTAGAAGACAGTAATGAACAGATACTGGACTTGCTTGGGGAATCACTCAGTATATGAATCTTATAACACACATCTAACAAGATTATGATTTTCATAGGCTTAATCTCCAATCCAATGAGCTCCGTATAAGTTCAGCGTAGTTATCTATTGGATATTAGTTACCTAACTGTTGGATGCTAATTTATAAAAGAATCTCAATGAGTTTAATTTGAACAAATAAACACAAAATAAGTGGTTATGTTTATAAAATTTCACAGCAATATCAATTCAATTCTACTTCATAAAAGTACCTGAGTGATTCGAAGAAAAAGTTTTCTACATGGTATAATTTTTTCTCCTGGATTACCTAGATAATTATTTTTACATTAAATTTTTACTTGAGAGGGAGGAAAATATTTGTTTCTTTAAATTAATATTAATCATTATTATTTTAGTAAGCACTTTTTTAATTGTCTCAATATGAATGGTTCCAATATTGTATTATAAAATTAAATTTAAGTTTTAAGCTAGAAACTTTTTTTTTAGAAGTCCCTGGTCATCCATCTTGAACTCCAAGCATGTAGGAAGACATAGGTAGAAGTATATTAAATCTGACAAATGACCTCCCATGTGCAAAGGAGGAAATAAAGATTCATTCTCCGTGTTTGTGAGATCATTTTGATGAAGGAAAGGCTAATTGAGGATGACATACATTCTAAATCTAATTCAAATCAGCATTTTTACATGAAGACTCATCACATTTCCAATGGTACACGCTTCCATAAAACAGCTTAGTAAAGACATTTTGAATTTGATTCTTGGAATTTTTTTAAATGCTTCATCAGAACTGACATTTTGGGGGGTAATGAGTTTCCAATCTTAGTATTAGTTCAAACTGGATACCTGTGGTCTTTTACTCTTTTTATTTAAAAAGAAGCATTTTCCTTTAGCATAATTAAGGCTTATGTTGCAGAGAAAATTGCAACTAATATGCGATTATGCCTAGAAAACATGTGGGGAAAGTGCAAACACAGGGTTTCTCACAGTAAAAGCAAATCACCTTGAAATGATTAAAATGTTAAATTATGAAGAACTCATCCTCTGGCATTCAAAAAATAATCATATTCCAAGACCAAGTAGCACCACTGTTGTTTTAAAAGTGAAAAGGTGATTGCTAACTCTATTCTTTTGAAATGCTCCAAAATTAGCGTTAGTATTATCTTATTAACACACAGTTAACAGCTTAACTCTGTTAAAAAAAATAAGACCAATAGACAGTTGTGTTAACTAGCAAATTTCTTATTACAGATGTCATTTGTTAAAAGTCAGGGTCATTTATATTTTATAGCTAGATAAAATTATATCCCAACTGTATTTACACAAAGACAACTCAAAATGTGGAGTGCAGCCACTTATTAAGATGTTAGGCAGAAATAATAATCAGGAGAGGTTACCTTTAGACTATATATTCCACGTCAGTCATTTTAATTAAATTTGGAAATAAACATTAGTATGCAAGTAAGTAATTGTAAATATGTCATATAATAAGATTACTAGCATAATTTGCTTATGGTATTCTATTTTGCCTTATATCATGGCCTTTGGCTTTCTTCAAAAAGTGAAACAAAACGTAGTGCCTACATATCTCATTGTGGATTCAAGAAAACAGTGCTTTTCTCATAGTTGAATTCATTTATAAGAAAACCATTTGTTTACTACTTTCCAAGATTGATATTTTCCAATAATTTTTTCCTCAACAATGGACTATTGGACCTGCTTCAGTTTTGTATATATGCAAGATATCTTAGGCATTTCAGAAAGTATTCAAGTTTTCACGTATTGCTTCCTTTATTTTTCAGAGTAACTTAGTATGAATTTGTCTTCTTATTTACAAAATAAGCGGATTCTGAGCTAGACTGTTTTCACTCAGGGCGCCACAGTGCAAACTTTCCATCACCAATATCCCCATTGTCCCCTCTACTTCCATCCCAGTCCTTACCCTTCCTCTATAGAAGACAATTGCTCAGATACTCTGTCTCTAATTTGGGGCATTATATTTTGCTTGGATATTCCCACCACCATTAAAGCCTGCCTTCCAGGGGCAGACGCTAGATCCTTAATTTTCCATTATTCACTTTGCATTGTCAGGAAAGGTCAAGTGGCTATGTAAGTCACTTCAGGGAAATAGTCCTGGAACCCACATACTGGAGCCATGCTTGTAGAAGCTCCTGATCGCTGGGATTCCATCTGGAGAAGGTAGGGAGACTGCACCTGCTCCATCTGGGGCATCCCAGTGATATCAGCTGGTATAGGGCCTGGAGAATTCTCAGATCTTATGGTGCCCAGGAGGACTCTTCACTGCTGTGTGCAGCAAGATGGCTTCCAGCCATCTGGAGGGTTGAGAGCGTGGCTTTCAGCATTAGGGACGGACTGGGACCTTAGAAAATTTTCTATTTGCATCTTAAAATTAATAAGAAAACTAAGATCATCATTCAAATAATTTCCATTGAAAATATATAGTAAATTGCTTGTTTACCTACAGTCTCAAAAAATTCAAGAATTAGAATTTTAAGCCCATATATATTATGTAACTTTAATGTTTTAAAAATGTAAATATAGCAATATTCCTATAAAGGAGTCACATGTCTCCCAAATACTTTATGATTACATTTATTTAAAATATATTCATGGAGTTATTTTTCCAGAATATTATAACTAATATATAAAAGGATATAATATATAATATAACAGTAATTAATTATAATATGCATAATATTATAATTACATAACTATAGTAGGGCTGGAGCGATAGCACAGTGGTAGGTCGTTCCTCCGCCCCTCTCAGAGAGCCCGGCAAGCTACCAAGAGTATCGCACCTGCATGGCAGAGCCTGGCAAGCTACCTGTGGCCTATTGGATATGCCAAAAATAGTAACAGTAAGTCTCACATTGAGAGACGTTACTGGTGCCCGCTTGAACAAATCTATGAATAACGGGATGACAGTGACAGTGATAACTATAGTATAAATATAAGTATAATATAATTATAACTAATATAACTTCTGGAATGAACAGATGCCATTGGGATACACTAGCATGCAGCAGAGATGAATGGAGACTTTACTGGTGCCCGCTCAAGCAAATCGATGAACAACGGGATGGCAAGTGATGCAAGTCAAGTGGTTGTAACTAAAATTATACAAAACATAACTCCAATACTACCTCTTTAAAAAATATATTGAATCACTGTGAGATAGACCATTGCACATCTGTTGATGTTTGGATTTCAGTCATACAGTGTTCCTACACCCATCCAGTGTACATTTCCCAGCACCAGTGTCCCTAGTTTCCCACCCACCCCACCCGACTTCCCTTCTCCCAGCCTGCCTCTATGGCAGGCACTTTTCTTCTCTCTTTCGCTGTCTTTGTCTCTGTCTGTTTGTCTCTCTCTCTCTCACCTTCCCTCTCCCTCTTTCTCGGCTCCTTTTAATGGCGCAAAATTCTTGGACTTCTATTGCAGCACTTGAAATTTTTAATTTATTCTTAAGTATACAAATTATCCTACATGATTAAAGAAAATAACGTAGGTAGAAACATTTTTATGGATAATACTTATGAAATAGCTAGAATTATTTACTCTGAAATCAGGTAAAAGGGAGATTTAGGATAGCAGTGCTTCTAACATCTTGCTGGTAAAAATATTAGAACATAGACAGAATAATAATGACGTATATACATAATAGTATATATTTACTATTCTATACTGTATAATAAAATATAAAAATGTATAAAACACACAATTATAGTTTATAGTCTGCATATAAAGTATCATATTAAGAATGAATAACTTGAAAGAGTAAAACAGTGAATGGCAGAGATTTTCTTTGCTTACAGTTAGTCTGGCTCTAGGACTTGTATTCTAATACGGGGAATGAAAAACAGTCATTAATGGGAGACCACTGATAAGAGAAAATTTAGTTATAGAAAGTACATTATAGGATTTTCAAGGACCAAACAGTGGAACTATAAAGTCTGAAGCCATTCATGCTGATACTTGGGGATACCAGGATGACATCTAATGGTATATATACATACAATTTTAATTTTACTATCAGTGTATCTGAAGATCATGTTTCTCCCTCAAACCTGATCAAGTTCTGCAGTCCCTGAGATGGATTTTTAGATATTCTATGGCACAAATCACTCTACTGGAATTAATGAGTTGTGCCTCTTTCTAACTCACCTTCCCCATTTCTAATCTGTTACCAGGTCCTAATTTTCTTTACTACCACTATACATCTTTTGTCCAGATACTGGTATTTTGATCTTGGATCATGACAACAGTCTCAGGTACATTTTTATAATCACTTTTGCACATATATGTCCTCCTCATAATTGCTTTTGTGCATTTTTCAATCTGGTACTTTCATATTTAAAACAAAGTTTTTTCCATTTCCCTGAAAAATCAAGAAGCTATATTAAGATGGTTGCTAAGCCGCATATATTTGGCCAGGGCATATTTACATATCAACTCTTATAAAATAGTCCCTGTTTCTTTTTCTTTACTTCCTTTTTATTTCTTCTCCGTCATTATTTATCCTGCTTTCTGAGTCATTGGCTGACTTCTTGGTGCTCATTAGAATGATCCACACAGAACTTTGCTTAAATTAACTCCTGATTGTCCTTCTCTATCAATTCAAAGACATTTTCCTTGAAAAGTATTGACAACAGCTTCTAAAAAAAAGTTTAAGATTCCCATATTATGTCATTATGTCAGAGTTCTTATGTTTTTGTCCATTACGCATAAGCTAAATTTATATACACCTTTCATTTTTTAAATATTTATTTTATATCGCAAACAGGAAGCATTGTGTTGTCAAGATTCCCAGTGGTATTGTTTGTTTGTTTAATATGTTCATGAATTGATAAAAGTAAATGCAGGTGCCAGAACAATAGTATAGCAGACAGGATGCTAGTCTTGCATGCATGAACCTGGATTGGATCCTGGGTACCACATGGGTCCCAAAATTTCATCAGGAGTGACTCCTGAGCTAAGAGTTTTCAGGGGTTAGTCCTGAGAACAGACAGATGTGGCAAACACACACACACTATAACATAATCGGGGATTTTTTAGAAAAATATAGTTGTATAAACTATACATTAGCCACAAAATAAAAATTACATTAATATGTAATTGTATAATCTCTACATGTAGTGTATAACTAAAAACTTCTTATAATAATATATGTTTATATTATACAGATACTCAAGCTGCAATATAGAAATACCTTGCATTGAAGATTCAGAAATTTTGGTATCTTCCCTGTTTTAATTTAGGAGTTCGTTGGGGTGCTGGAGAGATATTGGCTAAGGCTGAGCACCTGCTATGAACCCCTGGGACCACATGGTCATGAGCATCACTCCTGAACATAAAGTCAGGGGTAATAACTAGACACTGGCTGCCAGGTATGGCCCCAAAGTAAGAAAATCCAAAATCTAAAATTAAATGATAAAACTTAATAAAGTATCATCAAGCCTGCTGAATTTATTATTTCTTAATTAATGTTATAAGTAAAGTGTCAAGCATTACTGGTTTGTGCACTTAAAATAAATGATTGTTGTTCGTATATTTGAATGAGAAACTGTTTTTTTTTTCCCCAATCAATATGTTAAATATGAGGGAGCAATATGCAAATATACCTTGTGGACAAGGAATTATAAGGTACAAAACAATGGCTTAAAGAAATAATTTATTTTATCAATATAAAGTACATATTATGGTATGGTATAAAAAATATAGGTGTTACTCCACTTGTATTTTATTTTATCTTTATTTCCTGGATATAGTTTCACTTTGATTGAGCAATTTACCTGTAGATACTATTTTTACTATGTCTCACTGAGGAACAAGAATGCATTTTAAAAGTTTCCCATTGGTAGCTCAGGTGTTTAGATTTTTTTTTGCCCGAAAGTGCATGTTTTCTTCAAGAATCTTCTATTATTTATATCAACCTAGAAAATAGTAGCAATAAAAGGCCCAGCAAAATATAACTATATATATACATATATATTTTAAGATTCTCTACTTGCAATGATTGCATTGTTCTTTTAAGGCTTCATTTATTCTTGACAGAAACAATTATGTGAAGTAATTATATCTAAAGTCAGGCAGTGTGCAGTGTTCAATTTGGAAGGTAAAGAGCATTGTTTGACTGTTGTTACCAGACACATTTTTGATAGAGAACAAATGCTTACATCAATAGGAATCATGCACTTCGTAATTTATTCTTTTATTCACATATGCTGTTATCATAATAAGTTCCAGGTTAACCATCTTAAGCACAGGGACAAAATTACCCGAATAACATTAATGAAGGAATGCAATATAGAAGCTGTTCATTGGTATTTCACTTGTATGGCTTGTAATTTTATAGGGCTCTTTTTTCTTGCATGAACATTTGCTTATAATTGAGTAGACAGCATTATTTCATAAGATATCTGGGAAAAATTGAAAGGCAACAACTTTGGTGAAAACACTAGAAAATATGTAGAAATTAAAATAATTTGATGAGATCCTGCAAATTAAACAAGATGCTCCTTAGATGTGTTTATTCATTTTCTTAGAAACAAATTATCTCACTTTTAAAGATATGTGATCGGATACAGATTGTTTCTTACATTAATGCATAGTTGCCTCATAGTTGAAAGAGTTCAGAAATTCATTAAAGTTGTCTAAAACTCCAACCTGCCAAATTTACATATTGATTATTTGCTTACATCTAAATATAGGTAGCGATCCAAATTTAATAATTAATAGTAATGGAGAAAATATAATTACAACAGCTTTTATTTTTAAATCTATGTCTTCTTTTAATCAACATGGCTTACTTGATGAAGTCATTACATATTAACACATTAAGTAGCTCATCTTCAGTTAAAGAGGAAATAAAAAAAATACTTTGAATCTGAAAGGTATGTGTATACTTCAAGATATCCTATGTGTATTTAGTTGTTTTTCTATTATGGAAATTAACAGCTCCACATAATGTCAAAATGTCAAAATCTAGGCTAGCAGCGATCACCTTACTGGGGAAAGGTGTACAGATTTGTGCCGGTTTGGCAATGATCTTGCTTATTGCTGGTCTGTGCTCAAAGGTAACTCCTGGTACTACTTGGAGGTCCACATGTGGCAAAGACACTTTATAGGAGAAGGCCACAGGCAAGACATATGTATTTCCCTGTGTACTATCTTTCTGGTCCCTAGAAGTCATTTATTAAATATTCCTTAAAAATAACACATTAGCTCACGAAACACATAATTATTTTTCTCGTATCAAATACCCCCCACCCCTGCTCTGCAACATGCTTTATCTAAGTAAACATTTTCTTTTGGCCATATGGGAAAGATGGTTGCTTTGAGCCCATGGGTTTACCATCTTCCAACCTGTCTGCTTGTTGCCAATAAATCTGTTTTTCATTTGATTTATCCTACAGCTTTGAGCACAGCAGGTAGGGTGTTTGCCTTGCATGCATCTGACCTGGGTTCGATTCCTCCGTCCCTCTCCAAGAGCCTGGCAAGCTACCGAGAGTATCCTGCCCACAAGGCAGAGCCGTGGTGAGCCTGGCAAGCTACCCATGGTGTATTCTATAATGCCAAAAATAGTAGCAACAACTCTCACAATGGAGACGTTACTGGTGCCCTCTCTAGCAAATCAATGAACAATGGACAAGAGTGCTATAGTGCTACAGTATCAGATATATAAAAACTCTGCATCTGTGAAGCATATGCATCATTTCTCTCCATAAAAGCATCATATTTAATAATGTTACACAATGACAAAAGGAATTGACTAAGAGAGCTTTGACTATATAATTTCATTTTGCCTCCTGAAAAGGTACATTGTACTCTTGGCAGATTCCTGTACATATGTAACTAAGTTGAGGGTGTTTTTTTTTTATTAATTATTTTGGTGGGCTATAGCAATAGCACAGCGGTAGGGCGTTCACCTTTTACTCATCTGACCCACGTTCGATTTCTCTGTCCCTCTCAGAGAGCCCGGCAAGCTACCGAGAGCATTGCACCTGTATGGCAGAGCCTGGCAAGCTACCCGCAGCGTATTTGATATACCAAAAAATAGTAACAATAAGTCTTACAATGAGAGACGTTACTGGTGCCCACTCAAACAAATCGATGAGCAACGGGGTGACAGTGACAATTATGTTGGTGCTACATTGATTAGTCGGCAAACTATAGAACCATAGAAATAAAGTAATATATTTTCTTCTCCCTAATACTATGCATTTTCATGGTTCAGAGTAAGCAATTTTGCACAGATTCTCAGAGATATACAAAGTAATATTTACATTTTTATTTACTTTAACTTCTAATTATTTTTTAAAAAATATTTTTATGTTTTCATATACAGTTAGGTACTCTAATATCACTTGGAACTGTCACTGTCATCCCGTTGCTCATTGATTTGTTCAAGCGGGCACAAGTAACGTCTCTTATTGAGAGACTTATTGTTACGGTTTTTGGCATATCCAATACGCACGGGTAGCTTGCCAGGCTCTGCCACATGGGCTCCATACTCTCGGTAGCTCGCCGGGCTCTTCGAGAGGGCCAGAGGAATCGAACTCGGGTTGGCTGCATGAAAGGCGAACACCCAACCTCTGTGCTATCACTCCAGCTGCTTGGAAATGATTAAAATATTGCCAAGGTGATATTAGGAAGAGAATATGAAACAGTGTTTTTGCAGGTGTTAAACTGTATCTCTGGTGAGAGAATAAAAAGTATCTGTGAAGAATTTGACAGGGTATAAGGTTTACCTGTGAGCAACACAGATTTGATCTATTCAGGTTTGCCTATCTAAGGTATTTCTAACTGTGAGTTCTACATAAAGACATTCTGAATTCCTGGTTCAACTAATCACTGATATCAGTGACTAAGATATGAACTGCATGGTTTGGTAAAGTAACCAGAAAACTGCGACTCCATTAAAACTGCAGGATAAATCAAATGAGAAAGAGATTGGCACCAAGCAGACAGGTTGGAAGATGGCAAGCCCACAGGCTCAAAGCAACTATCTTTCCCATATGGTCAAAAGAAAATGTTTACTTAGATAAAGCATTCTGGGCAGGCAGGGGTGGGGGATGTGCAAAAATGAAATCTTGTCTGATCCACTGAATCACACACTATCTTATCTGCAAATCTAAGCAATGAAAGGTTAGCCTTTGGAAGGTAGGGTAAACTGAGGTTAACCCATATCTTTGGACTGTGGAATAAAGATAGTTATCCTTGCCTAGTGTTTTCTTTGGCCCTGGTTTAATCTTGTCACATGAAGAAATGACGTTTAAGAACTCAATAGATTCCTATTCTTGAATAAAAGCAATGGGTGAAAAAAATCTATGGTAGTGGAAAAAAATAAAGCCTTTTCTGTTTTTTAATTTAGAAGCAGATGGTAATAGCCAATATGAGATTACTTTTACAGTGAAGAGTTTGTTCAATTAAGTTTCTTGAAGGAATAAAGTCAAACAAAAGAGCACAAAAGACAATGGCTGTGGAGATAAAACTAAAAATACATTAGAAAAGTGAAGGATGAAACATGGATCCAGAAGATAATATTTACAAATTTATAATTATACACTATGGAAATATTGAATTCAAAATTTACAGAAACTTTTTCTCTTAACTTATTATTTATTTTAGTGTTTTAATAACCAGGTTATCATTTTTAAAAAACATTTTTATTAGTGAATCACCATAAAGTACAGTTACAAATTTATGAACTTTCATGTTTGCCCTTCAGTCATACAGTGATCATTTAGATCCCTCCACCAGTGCCCATTCTCCTCCACCAATGTTCCCAGTATCCCTCCCACCAACACTTACCACTCCACCCTGCCTCTGTGACAGGGCATTCCCTTTTTTTCTCTCTCCTTTTGGGTGTTGTAATTTGCAATGGAGGTATTGAGTGACCATAATGTTCGGTTGATAGTCTACTTTTGGCACGCATATTTCAACCCGAATGGGTCCTCTCAACATCCTCTACTTGGTGTTCCCTTCTCTATCTCAACTGCCTTTTTCCCCAGGATATGAGGCTAGTTTCCAAGTTGTGGGGCAGACCTCCTGGGTTCTTATCTCTACTACTCTTGGGTGTTAGTTTCCCGTTCTGTTACTTTATATTCCATAGATGAGTGCGACCTTTCTATGTCTGTCTCTCTCTTTCTGACTCATTTCACTTAACGTGATACTTTCCATGCTGATCCACTTCTATGCAAATTTCATGACTTCATTTTTTCTAACAGCTGCATAGTATTCCATCTGAAACACTGAGTCAAAAACATATTCTGCCACTATTGCATCTTTGTTGAAATCTGATTTCTCAGATATAGCTTAGTAAATTTAGGGCATTTCAAATACATGAATCCTCAAGTGTCCAGGAATAGAATAAAAGAATAGCATAATATGGTGTAGGGAAGATACAAGGAATCCTGGGCATTATAAGAAAATACAACATAATCTTGCATTTTTTTCAGTTCCTACACTAACTTTCTGGTTAAACCAGGTTCAATAAGTAAATGATTCTGGTTGAGTCCTTTGCTGCAATTTCTCCCTTTACTCAGAAGAACAGTTTATGTGTTATTGTCAACTTATTCTGAAGAGAATTTAACAATAGAGAGATCAAAAGATTCATAGAGTAAGGGTTTCAAAAGTGTAGAGCACAGAGTTTTTTTGTTTAGTTTTGTTTTGAGGCCACACTCAGCAATGCTCAGGGCTTACTCCTGGTTCTGGGCTCAGGCATCAATTTTGGCAGGTCTC
The DNA here is from genome assembly GCF_027595985.1 of Sorex araneus. Classification (NCBI taxonomy): domain Eukaryota; kingdom Metazoa; phylum Chordata; class Mammalia; order Eulipotyphla; family Soricidae; genus Sorex; species Sorex araneus. The sequence goes on along the minus strand of NC_073302.1, from coordinate 265,942,768 downwards.
AGAGGGTCATATGGGGTGTATGGGATCAAATCCAGGTGGGATGAAGGCAAGACAAGTGTGCTACCCACTTTTCTATCTCTTCAGCCCCTTGTGAACAGAGCTCTTGTGAACAGGGTTACTTTTTAGTTTGTGGTGGTTACCTTCTGGATACGTGGTAACCAATTTATCAGAATAAGATTCAGATATCTAAAAAACGAACTTCCATCAATGGAGAGAGGTTTGACTCACATTGTAATTCAAACCAATCACATATAAACACTATAATTTTACTGAGGAAAGTTCATATTAAAACATAAGCTTGTAATTAAGCTGGTAGTAAAAGGGAATAAGGATATAATCCTCTTGGCAAAGCTCTGGAGATTGGCACGTGCACTGCTGCTCTTGGATCTGGACTGTTTCTGGCTGGATCCTTAATCAGAAGGAAAGGGCCACTTCCTCTGGCAGCTTATGCTGAAACCTGGGCAAAACTTTTGGACCAGAAGCACTAAGGCAGAAGTATGCCTGTTTTGTTTATTTTAGTGCCTACACTAAAATACTTCTAAAGGTCACTGTCACTGTCATCCCATTGCTCATTGATTTGTTCAAGCGGGCACCAGTAACGTCTCTCATTGTGAGACTTATTGTTACTGTTTTTGGCATATCCAATATGCTGCTGGTAGCTTGCCAGGCTCTGCCATGTTAGCGCGATACTCTCAGTAGTTTGCCGGGCTCTCCAAGAGGGGCAGAGGAATCTAACATGTGTCGGCCAGGTGAAAGGCGACCGCCCTACCACTGTGCTTTCGCTCCAGCCCCCTTCTGGAGTTATATTATCAAATTAAAGTTGGTGCCCCCCCGCCCCGCATGGGTGGCTTATGTGAGGCGGGGAGACCAGAGACAGTTACTTTCTTCCTATCTACCTCTGCCACCTGGGGAATGATTGGGAAGTCTAGGGTTAGTAAAGTCTGCCATGAGTCCCTTAGCGGGATGTACTTTGAATCTCACCAGTTCCCTGAGGTGGCAGGCAAGCCACACCTGATGTCCGCTTGGTCTTCTAGGCACGGGAGTTGAGTCCACCACCCCATCTCTCAGGGAGCAGCAGATCAGGCTAGATAGAGGAATCGCTCTTTGCAGGAGAGGAAAGTCAGTCCGCACCCTCATCTCGGGTTTCTGGGTCCTTGTCTTTCACACAGAAATGCATTTCAGGAGTAGATGAGCAGTGGAGTAAAAACATTTTATTTGGAAGCTTTTAAAAAGGGAAAGGAGGAAGAACAGAGAGAGAGAGAAAGAGAGAGAGAGAGAGAGAGAGAGAGAGAGAGAGAGAGAGAGAGAGAGAGAGAGAGAGAGAGAGAATGTGGGCGTCTCCAAACGCGAGACAGACCCAATACACACCTCAAAAGGGTAGATGTGGGTGATGTGGCATGTGGCGTGGTGTCTGGGTCTGGGCACCACATGTTTGGCCAAGTGGGCACAAGCAGTGTCTTGGCTTGGGCAGCACATACATGTCCTTCCATTCTTCAAGATGGTTTTTATAGGGGCTTTCTAGCTAGATAAGAGTCCATTTCTAGGGTGTTTGCCAAGGGGGTAGAGCTGGATGTGGTACATCGTCCTCTTTGAAATTCTTTTTCAGGCCATTTTTTCCTTCTGTAGCTTCTCTGAGAAGAGGAGTTCCAGCCCTATTCTGGATCTATTAGCTCCAAGAAAGTCTTATCAGGTCTTAATTCCTGTACCCACAGGTGGGCTTTTGCAAACTCTAGGGCTATTATTTCTACTATTTTCCAGGAATTCCTTTGCCAGTTGTGTGGGAGAGAGAGCAGGAGGGAGGGGGAGGGGGAGGGATCCCTTCCCTACCTTCCTGTCTGCTTACATCAAAATCATCTGTTAATTTCCATTTAGCTGGACATCTGGACATAGTCTGGTTTAAATTTGTTCGTATCTAATTATTTATTTCTTAACTTAATAAAATTGTTTAATAAAAACTCAAGTGACTGCCTTAATTTATTCCCAATTCCTGTTCAGTCAGTCATTGCAGAGTCAATACTTACAAATCTCAGAATCATCTGTTTCCATTTCTATCTTTTTTTGTTTTTTGCTTTTTGGGTCACACCTGGCAATGCACAGGTATTACTCCTGGCTCCACACTCAGGAATTACCCTTAGCGGTGCTCAGGGAACCATATGGGATGCTGGGAACTGAACCCCGGTCGGCCGCATGCAAGGCAAACACCGTACCCACTGTGCTCTCAGTCGCTGTTTCTATCTCTTTATATCAATGATAGATATATAGAACAATTAGCAAATCTTAAACTTTTTAAGATTTTTACAGATTTTAATTCCTTACTAATACTGGATGGAACAAGTAATTGGTCCTGGGGAATTGATTCATTCACAGACATCTCTTTCCTCTTCAGAGATCAGGGGGGTTCACACTGAAAGCTCCAATCCTGCAGTGGATCCTAAGGCTGTTCCCCTTGGTAAAAATTTGCTACACTAGGTTATCTTAAGCCTCCAAAGTCATCTTATTAACACAAACTCTTGAGAGACTAGCAGAGTCTTGCTATGAATAACAGAAAACATTCCCTTCACATTTACAGGTTTAGAGTTATTTCAGGAACGGAAATGTAATCTTCAATATCAAACATTTTTACAAAAGAGAGCAGACATTTTTGCAAAACAAAACTACCATGGTTCTTACCAGTCAGGAGAGCTTAAAATCTCTATGCCAGATGTAGAATTAAGAAATAATTTTTTATTATAAATAACATGGTCACACATGCAAACTGGGAAAGATTTGACAGAAAAAGAAACCCCGAGAAAATGTAAGAGTTTCATGAAAAGTTCACAGTAATAGAGCCATTATTCACAGTGTGCCAGCAGGATATTGCAGAAACCATACACTACCGGTGTCCTTTGAATTAGGTCAAAGAGAGTGAACTGGGTAAAGAACTTGGGACTGAACCAAAAATATGGTTTTATGAAATCATGAAGCAAAGAATTGTTTAAAGTTATCCTAATCATGAGAACTGATGATTATGTACTTTTCGCTAGAGAATGAAATCAGTCAGCTTTTCCCCATCTGCATTTTCCCTTGTATTTTGTAACCAGTTAGTTATAACCAAAAATTATTTCAGCTTATTAACACTAATCAACATTTTTTGTTTTATTCCAACCATTTTCTTCTTTTACTTCATATATATGTATATAAACATATATGTAGCAAAAGAAGAAAATATACATCTGCACATATATAAAATATAAAAATAGATGTGTCTGACATACACACACACATGCGTGCACACACACATATCAATTTTGGGCACTCTCTAGATTTTTAACCTGAATTTTTTGTACCCAAATAGATTTCCAATTCGACATATTTTGCCTTCTAATTTTCTTCTATTGTTTTAGGCTGAAAATTCCTAAATAAAAATATTATGAAATGAAATTTAGCAATACTTTTTTAAAAAAATTAGAAGCACCAATAAATGTATGGTTGATATATTCAAGCAGTTTTCAAATAAGTGTTTCCTGATAAAAATATAAATAGCACTAAATTTAACAATTATCAAACATGTGCACCAAATTAAAACCATGCAGAGCAACAGGACCAATTGTACTTTTGGTTATATAAATTCATAAAAATATAAAGTACATGTAAAACATGCATATTCTTAAGCATATTATATTAAAAATAATGTAATAAGTTTAGAGATATAATTGGCTTCATTAAAAAGTTTGGCAAGAACCCATTTAATATAGAAGTTTCATGAAATGGAAGAGTTTTGTTGTTGTTGTTGTTCTTCTTCTTCTTTGGGTCACACCTGGCGATGCACAGGGGTCACTCCTGGTTCTGCACTCAAGAATTACCCCTGGCGGTGCTCAAAATCGAACCCGGGTGGGCCACATGAGAGGCAAAAGCCCTACCTGCTGTGCTATCTCTGCAGCCCCTGAAATGGAAGAGTTTCAAAGCAAGAAAATGGTAAACAAAGGTTTTTAGCACAAAAAAAGTTAGTTTCAGACAGTTTATACTTCCTTAGAGGAAAAAAAAAATTGCCATCATTGACCAAAAGTGATCAAGACAGCGTTACAAGAGGAATTGAAGCACAATTAAATTGGGTATCTAATATCGGCTTAGAGTTTTGGATTTGTCATGTGACTCCATTTTAGCCTTTTATTTAATTTTTTAACAGTTATTATATATTTATAGTGCACAAATTTTCTAGCACTTGATAAAAACAAATTTACTGAATACGTAGTCAGTTTTTTTCCCAGTTAGTAAAGTTGTTTTAAGATTCACTCGTTTCACCTCATGTATCATTTCACTGCGTGTTCTACTTGACAATTAAACCACATGCCTCTATTTCACTTATAAATGAACATATGGCTTAGTATTTTTTTCTAGGTGTTATTATGGGTTTTGAAACTAACTTTTAAAATGCCAGACAAGGGTCTGAACTGCAGGTAGGTTACTAATGTGGTCAATGGCCTTCCTGGGTTCGATCTCCAGGTACCACATATGATCCCTGAAGCACCACCAGGAGTGATCCCTGAGTGCATATCCAGGACAAGCCCTGAGCTGTGTGTCATCCCTGACCCACCCCACTCCCCACAAAAAAGGGAAGGCAAACAAAATGAATATTTGCTGATCCTATTTATAATTTACAATGTCAAGGGTAATTAAGATGCTCAGAGAGATTAGGGTGGGTATGGAATAAGTAAAAAGGAGGAAAAAAGGATTGTAGAGGGCATCAAAGAAACTGAGAGGAAACGAATAGGGTCAATACCTTTTATTGTGGCAATGGTTTCATGAATGTATACATTTGTCAAAATCTGAAATTGTACACTTTACAAATGCACAGAATTCAGTAATGTTTAACAAATAAAAGACAAAAATCTAATTTTTCTATTTACACTTGTCTTCTGAAATACCTCTAAAATACATTTTTATTGATGAGGACGCTTGCAATCATTCTCTTTTACGACTTCCATCTAGATAATTACACCACCTTGGTGACATCCGCCAAAATTTCTAATGTTTATAATGTTAGGTCTGGTACCTGAGTCCTCTAAATCTTGAAAGTAATGGTTAAATAAATTAAAGCCCATGATTTGGTAAAAAATTGATTTTAACTCAATTAATTAGAAGCTAAAAGAAATTAAGTCTCATTGATTTTTGTACATTTTTATATTTGCCTATTACAGAATGCTTTATCTCCCTTTCCTTTTTTTTTAAGTCTATGATGCATATTGCTGATAATGCAGATTCAACATATGTCATCTTTTCATCTTTTCTATTGAGTTAGATAATGTCTTAATGTTGATGCTCATTTAATATTAACTCTTGAATGTGTACAGAATGTTTATTTTTCAGATAAAGAAAATCAGATACGTGTTTATCCTACAGTTAAACCAGTGTTCTGTGGTAAAGCGTAGAATTCTGAAGCATCACTTTCTTCTCATATAGCCTTATACCTACATAGTCATTAGGAGTAGCAAGTGGATCTACATACATGTGGAATAAATAAATGATACTTCCCCAATTATGTCTATGAATTTGTACTATTTTTTGTTTATTTTTGTAGACAATGCTCTAAGGGGGTCTAGAGCTCTGAGTCACTCCCTGAAACTCAGGCCTGACAGTTTGGTATAGGCTGCTAAGATTAATGTGCAAACCCTGTGAGGTAGTGGTGCTTGGGGCCAGAGTACGGGAGGACCCTAGAGTGGTGCCAGGGGACCAAGCAGTTCTGGAGATCAGATTCAGGATCAAATTTCTTTCAGATATCTCTGCAGCCCACTATATCTTTTACCAAAAAAAAAAAAAAAGGTGATATGAATGTTTTCAGTGACTCCTCTAGGGGAGAGAGAGAGAGAGAGAGAGAGAGAGAGAGAGAGAGAGAGATGGGGCAGAGGGAGGGAGGGAGGAAGGAGGTTTCAAAAGAGTTCTAGTAGATATTGGATGTTGAAAGTACCTGAGTGATAATCCTCTGAACAAAGTTTGCTGTTGTTCAGTGAAGTCATGGGTCTAGAGACAGATAAGCAACCTATACCTCCTATTAAATGTATGTAGTTTCATAATCTCCCAAGGTGAGATGTTTGCTGAAAGTAGATAAAGGAGCAAACATGATAACCTCTCAGTATCTGTATTGCAGATCATAATGCCCAAAAGTAGAGAGGGAGTATCAGGGAAATTGTCTTCCCTGGAGGCAGTGGGAGGGTTTATGTGCACTGGTGGAGGGATGGGTGTTTGATCATTGCATGATGGAAACTCAAACATGAAAGCTTGTAACTGCATCTTACGGTGATTAAATAATAAAAAATGAAAAATAAATAGAAATTAAAATAATTAAAATAGAAAAAGAATCTCCCTGGTTTTTACTTCTTACAGGCCTAGTTATATTAGCTTCTCTGAAATAAAATATCCTACAGTGCAATAGCGAACTATTTCTTTTTTATCATCTTGGAATTTTATAAAACCCTAAGACCTCAACAACATTCCTGTTTTATTTTCAAACTACATATCTTGAATACCATAATTTGCCCTTTAATTTTCCTTTGTGATTTTCGGTTGTGTTGAGGACATTGATGGCGATGCAGATGTCTTCGGTTGTGGCACTTGCTGGGATTCCCACTGGGGTGATTGTATTCACACTTTTTCTTTCCTTTGGATGTGGTGCTGTGCAGATATTTCATAGTTCGTTGTGACGCTGAAGATCCTAGAGACAGTATCTCAGTGCTCATTCTTGGCATATTGGACACAGCTGGGCAGAGAACTCAAGTCCTTAGGCCTGAATGCAGGTGCTCTGCCACTGAGCCACATCAGTGAGTCCTTCAGCTTATATATGAGTGTTGTTGACACTTTGTTCCATTACCTTCCTAATCTTTCTCTTTAAGTTTGATGGAATATAAATATCTGTCCTGTTTTGGACTTTATTTGGGGTGAAGTACATACAAGAGAAAATCAAAGAAGTCTACCATGATTTTCCAAAGCTTTCTCATCAGTTCTACAGTCAAATCCTTTACTGTTTAGTTTGCTTTTTTCCCATCTGCTACAGATGTTTCATACAGTTTTTCCAGTTTTCAACTTGTCCTGCTTTACATCTCACCTTACTTTTGTTCTCAGTGAATGGCTTCAACACACACTGAACTTCAAAACTGATGGACCACACAGGCGAAAGATTCTGTAGCTCATTCTCAAAGCTATCTCTATTTAATGACAATCTCATTAAATTCTTTCTATATCTATCTTTGTTTCTCTCCCTTTATCATTTCCTCCATCCTTATTCTCCTCTTTGAACTGTTTTATAACCTGCATCACCTAAAACACATTCCTTTATTAAAAGCTGATTCCTTATTTTACAAGCTGAAAACTACATTCTCTTCATTTTTTAAATAATAAACTACAATTTCTTGTTTCCATTACTCAATACAAACATTTTTACTAAAATTCTCACAACCCATGATGACATTAATTTTTATATTTCAGTCTCATCATACTTAGACATTAGTCACACTGTTTATATGTTTCTGTTATTTTTATATCTTCTCTTATAATACCCTGATATAAAAGTTGTCTGATTTTTCCCTTCCACTGCTCTAGCTTCTTCTTGGTTACCTTTTATAAAGTTATCCCCTCCCACTTTAATACTTATTGATATTTCTCTGTATTATAACCCTGCCCATTCTCTAAACATGACACACACCAGATTAATATTATCAAGTCCAGTTCTCAATATATTTACATGCTCCTGATATCATAATCCTACTTAGCGGATTTCCTCTATCTTGAATCAACCTATATATTATTTCCTATATAATATATACTATATACCTATTGAACTTCATGTTTATGCAACCTATTTATATGAATTAAATATTCTCTATTTTCTCCACTGTCATTTCCAACAATAAGAATTATGCATTGTAACTCCAGCCTGGAATTAATTAAGTTATGAATTTATTTTCTATCCCTTTATCCCAGTTTTCAAGTTGTACCAAATGCAAGTTGCAAGTTCTACTAGATTTCTAGGAAATCAAGTATTCCTCCCTCACAATAATTCCTTGTACTTATGCTTTGAAAATTTCTCAGTCAAAATTCTAGAATTGCTACAGAATTGCAATATAGTCTTGTTGCTTATGTCAATTTTTGAACACATCATGGTTCACTTCTTTGTAACTAAAGTGGTGCATCAAAAATGATTACATAGCAATAATAATCTTATAATTGGGGAATATCTTTGCAATTTCAATAGCCAAAATGATGACTGGCATGGCCAAAGTGGAGACAGGGTTAGAATAATAAAAATTCAATGAATCTCAGAATAATAGTACAGACGATAAGGCATTTGCCTCCATGCAGCTAACCAGGGCTAGATCTCCGGCATCCCAGGATATCCTCTGAACCCCAATAAGATCAATCCCTAAGCATGGAGCCAAAATAAGCCTAAAACTCTTTGGAAATGGGTCAAATCCATGCACCAAATAAAGAAATCCATGGATTAATAGGAAGATTTCAAAGCACTTAGATCTATAATAGTGCAGGTTTCTCAACGTCAGCCCTATTGACATGTTGAACCAGATTTGTTGTGAGGTGCTGTACTGGATATTTCAATATGTTAAGTAGCAACCCGAATTATAGACCCTTGATATCTGCCTGGATATTTCTGGCTCTTTACTAGCTATGACTATCTAAAATGGCTTCCATTTTAAAATGTTTCCTGGAAACAAATTTGCCCTTAAAGGTGGTGGGGCGAAGGAACGAGGAGGTAATCCAACTAACCTGGATTGAATTCCCAACAGTAGGCAGCTTCCAGAACACTTATGAACATGGACATGACCCTAGAGTCTACGATGCACCACTGGGGTGGCCCTGGTGCTTCCCAGCAAATCAGATCTCAAGTGGAACCAAAATCCTGTGGCCATAACAATGAACTGCCGGCCTGATTGGCTGGATATTTCTAGGAGTTGCCCCCAAATCCTTGAGTATGACTGGAAGTGTCCCATCAAAAAATTACTCTCTGTTCATGTCTACTGTTATTGAATAAGGAGCATGCGTTTTTTTTAAAAAAAAAAGCAAAAGAAAACTAGAACTGAGTTTAAAACAAAGGTGGTGAGTCAAAAGAACAGGGTGACATGTTCTGATTTACATTTTATGAAGATCACTTTGTGAAGGTTGGAAAAGCTGCACACATAAACATCAGACCCTTCAAGAACTGTAATAAGATGTGATGATTTACAATGAAGCAGGTGCCATATCCTCAATTAATAAGGAGGCTATCAGAAAAGGTGCCTTGAATTTAATAGACAGCAGCATAAAGAGAAAGTAAAAAGCACTGTGGCACTTGATATGAGGTTCTAAAGGTACATATTTTTAAATAAAACTTAGGTTAATGGGGGAAGATGGAGAATATCATCCTTGCTCTCTCTGTTTATGCCAAAAGATATAAAATGGTGCACTAGAGAAGGCTAACAAAGACACCTTGCCTAAGTGAATAAATTTATGTCTGACTTGAACGTTACAACGTTAAGAGATGTCCATGAAGAGTTTGTTTGACTTAATTGTAATTGCTGAGGCTATAGTGAGTGGTGAAATCTTAAAAAATTAGTAGAAATAGCAGAAGAGGAATTAGGGGTAGTAAAATATTCATATATGCATATTTTGTCATATCCTTCTTCCCAAAAATCCCTTTCTGACTTTTATTTTCATAGGGTTTGTATATCCGGACTTTGTTTAGCCTATATTTTCTCTTTAGCTTCAAACATCTGTTACTAAAGTTTGAGAAGAGAGGCCCCAGATAATCAAGACCTCCAACTGGTCATTCTATAAACCTTACTTGCTTAATGGCATATGTGATCAATTGCTGACCCCTACCCCGCATTTGCAAAGAACATTCATATACAACGAGATTGTTCAGCGCCACAAAACCTCACTTACATAGCATGTTACCCACCGGGTTACAGACACCTAAGGGAAGTAGGTATAAAATCCCCTCTGCAGAGTGAAGACATAAAACTCCAGTATGTTGATCTCACATGTCCTCCACAAGAACCTGAAGTTACTCAGATCTGGCGCAATAAACAAATGTTCCCACAACCAGGGCACATTTTCAGTGTCCTCAAGATTTATTTGGTTTTGTCTTCTGATGATTTTCTCTTCACTTCCATAATTTTACCATTTTAAATTTCCCCTAAATATTAAGCAAAAAGGGGCCAGAGACATAGTCAGAGGTTAAGTCTCTGGACATGTATGTAATGAATCCTCGTGTGATCCCCAGCACCACAGATGGCAGGCACCCTGAGCTCTTGCAGGTGTGGTCCCCGATCACAAAGTCAGGATTAAACCCTGAACATTGCAGAGAGTTGCTTCCCAAAAGCAGAAAAAAAAAAGACAAAACAAAACAGAAATTGGATTCAAAGAGTAGACGAAAACACATGGATTACAAAATGTTTTCTTTATTGTCTTACATCCACTGCCATTTTATGTTTGCAACCACATCTCTAGCCTTCTTTTATTAATTCAAATGTATTTCTTCAGTATTCCAGAAATATGTATTTCAGAACAGTATGATCTAAGTAGGCTTTGGTAGTCAGGATGACACACAAAAACAATTAACATTAGAATCCCTCTGGAGTTTGTGGCTTATTTCAGGGGTCATATTAAACTAAAATGTATATAATATGAATAACAAGGCTTCAAATGGGGAAAGGTGGTGATTTGTAAGTGTCAGGGTTTTTTTTTAACCAATTCTTTTTTTTTTTTCTGCCTGACCCAGCAGTGTTCATAGATTACACCTGGATCTTTGCTCAGGAATCACTTCTGACTCAGAGGACGAGCTGGAATTCTGGAGACCAAACCCAGTCAGCCATGTGTAAGGCAAGTGCTCTACCCACTATACTCTCTCTGGTCACATTTCTATTTTAATTTAAGCTATTAGGGAAAATGTAAATGCTGTCACATTTGACAGTGGAAACATGGAGATATCTGCCTTCATGGTACTAGTGACCCAGTCTTGGAGCACTATTATGTGAACTATTGACAGTGGGCAAATATATGTTATGGTAAAAAATTTTGTTCTAAGAATGAGCTTAGAGAAAGAATTTACATAGCCAATTAAAAGAAGCTTGAATTAGCGTATGCCCTTCTTTTTTAATCGTCTTTATTACAAGTTGAAAACTTTTAGTGTTTTGATTTGTTTGATTTTGTATTGTTTCCTCTAGTAAGCCACATCCCCATTAGCTCAGGACTACCTAATTATTACATTCCTAGTACCCAGCAGGGTACTTGAAATTAAGCAGGTTCTTCACTAAAATTTGTTACTTAATATACTGAATAAAAGCCCTTGTGGTAATAGGAATGTCTTTAATTAACTAAAATAACTCATTAAAAAATACCAATGAGGAACCACAGAGATAACTCAAAAGGGCTGGAGAGCACACTTTGCATGCAGGAGGCCCAGGTTCAATCTTCAAAATCTCACGGTGCTTTGAGCACCACTGAAAGTCACCCTCAGACAGAGTTGTGAGTCACCCCATGGCACCACAAGGTATAGCTCATAACGACCCACCACCCTCCCAAAAATACCATTAAAAGTGTTTGCTTATTATGATTTATACATTTAAAATGCAATCCTTGTGAAACTTCAGAAGGCATTATATATTTTTATTTGTTTGGTTGGGGTCCTACTCAACAATCCTTAGGGTTTACTCATGATGGCTTTGCATTCAGAAATTACCCCTGGTGGTGCTTGGGGCACCATATAGGATGCTGAGGATGGAATCTGAGTCAGCAGTGAGCAAAGCAAACACCCTATGTAATATCTCTCCAGCCACTATGCAATTATTTATATGCATTTTATGTCATTTTTATATAAAGTTAATTATTGATAATTTTTCTATATTTAGAATAACAGAAGGATCAAAATTTAAGCAGTCACTTAGCTTTAATTTTATACTCATACCATTATATCTTATGCCTTTCAATCTAGAAAGAAGTTACTGTCTTAAATTCATAGTAGAATTGAACATTATAGTATACATATTGCATATTCTTTCCATGTGATTTACTTCAGCAGCTCTTGGGCTTGCTTGGGATCTTCTAAAAGCTCAGTGGTACATTAGAATTAAAGCTAAACTTATAAGCAAAGAAAAAAAATGCTGATTAGTAAATCATAGGCATGAGTTAGTAAATCATAGACATGCTTGAATATGACTTTAAGAATGTTTGATAAAATTATAGGTCTTTATAGACCTTATTTATTAATTAGGAATTGTTTGTATTGTTTTTCTTTCTTTTACTTGCTAGGTTTTTTAAAATTCTATTTGGAATTAATATCGATAACCTGTCATAATTTTCACTTGAAAAATCATCTTTTTTATTGTTCTTGATTTTATTGCCTTTGGACTTAACATTTCCTCTCTGCATATCTGGTCCATTATTTTATTAAGTATTGATGTCATTCTTTCAAGTTATTTGAGATCACTCTTTTTTAACTTTTAAAAATAATCAATATGGCATTTGTTTCCCTCCAATCTTCCTTGTCTCCCCAGATCCCAGGATTTTTAAAAAATATTTTAAGTGGTTTAGTAAGTAGTTAGCTGATACTTTTAAAAACATAGTACATAATCCATCCATCACTTATATTTACTATGCATGACACCCTTCATGCAAATATCTCAGAATGCTTTCCTGTTATTACTATGTAACAGAATATACAATTAAATGGCAAGTTGCAATCAATAAGTCTAGACTTGATTTAAACTTAGCCAACTCTTTGTATCAATAAAAATGAAAGAGGAAAGATAAAAAATAGCAAAAGCAAAGGTAAGCAAACACCATCATCATCCAAAACTAGAGACCCAGGTTTTTGATCTAGCAAAAATTGACTCTGTATATTATTTCTCAATATAATTCAAAAATCCTATGAGAATAGTTATCATTCCTCTCTTGATCCATTAGGAAAAAGTATAAACATTTTAATTCATGTCTTTAATAATTGAAAACCCGAAACTCCTAAAATATGTAGATTTCAGATCTCTGACTTATCCAAGGATATAAAAGTACTACCATATTTTTTGAGATCAGATAAGATAATTTTCATCTCCTATATTTCTTTTAGGAATGAATTAGAAGTTTTCAATGCTTCATTATATTTATACAATTATAGAAATCTCAAGAACCTTAAAGATGCAAGTATTTAAAGAAGTATAAACCACATGTTAAAAGTAGTCAAACTTTAAGCCAGTAAAAGTTCAAAGTTTATTCCCAAATGGTTTATAAGGTAGAAAAAGAGAAATTCTAAAACAGGCACTGTATTTTTTTCTTTTTGGCCTTTAAATTGATTAACCATTCTTTTTTCCCTTGTCAATAGTAAATAGATCCAACAAAAAGCATTACTTGCAAAAAGAACCGTAAAAAATATTTAACTTTTCATATGTTTTTCTTTCTTGAAAGGTAATAAGTCTGACTTCTTTGATCCCTTAAAATATACGTTAAAAATAAGATTCATTATTTGTGGTACTTCAGGCATCAAAAATAAAAACACTTCTAAAGTAATTTGTTATTGACCACAAATGCAAGTACACTAGGGAACAAAACCTAGAAAATAGGACTTTCATATTTTACCTAATTTAGGGGTGTGCCTATTTTAATAACTCATTATGCTATTTGACAGTAGTAAGTTATACATAACAGTCAGATAAGGAAGTAAAAAAATTCTTATTAGTTCTAAAATGCTCTCCAATTTGTCAATTTGTCCTTTAGTCACATCATATGTTTTTTCTTCATAATTCCTTCTCAAGGATTTACCCTCACATTTCTTTCTTTCATTTTTATTTTATTTTTATTCTGGTTTGAGGCCCACATCCAACAGGGCTTAGTGATTATTCCTGGCTCTGGGTATTGAAAGATCCCTCTGTGTGAGGCTTGGAGGACTATGTAGGTTGAGGACTGAATGAACACAAGTGAGCTGGTGTGCAATCCAACTGTCCTACCTGCTGTACTAGGGTTCCAGCTTCCATCTTCTCTAACTTATTTTTGGTTTTGGCTTTCTGGGTCGCACCTGGTGATGGCCAGGGGTTACTTGCCGTTCTGCACTCAGAAATTACTCCTGACGGTGCTCACGGGACCATATGGGATGCCGGGCATCAAATCTGGGTTATCTACGTGTAAAGCAAACTCCTTACCTACTTTACTATTGCTCTGGGCCCCTCTTTTCTAATCTTAGATCCATTGACATGTTGGTGCTGATTTTTCAAATATGTCCAGCTTTTTCTCTGATATTTGTTCATAAAAATATATATTAATGATTGTGTTATTTTATTAGTAATAATATATCCAGCTTAAAATGACAGTAGATAAAACATGTTTTAGTCAACAAATCTAGGGCTAGAACAATGGCTTGCATATAGAAATTTCTCAATAATCATTTGAACAATGATTATTTTTTCAGGTTAGTCATTTTAATTGTCAGGCTAAATTAATGGAATAGACCATTTATAATTCCCTTTGTTCTGCTGAAATACAGCATGATTTCCTTCTTTGCTTTCACGTTTTTAATTTCTCTTTATGTAAAATATATGATACCAAGAATTTGAAGTTGTAGGGAGAAAAATATGAATTTGCTACTATTTTTCTCTCTAGAATATTTTTTTGAATCTGCCTAGAGAATTGCAGAGAATAAGAACACTCACATTGCAGAGTATAGGACCAAAAACTCAAATTATCTTGGGGCTAATATTCTAACAAATTGGATACTAATGACAGACTTTTCTACTATTGACTTTATTTCTTTCTTTGTTTGTTTATTTATTTATTTATTTTTGAGTCACACCTGGTGTTGCTCAGGGGTTACTTCTGACTCTTAATTCAGGAATCACTCCTGGCAGTGCTTGGGGGAGAATATGGGATGCTGGGAATAGAACTTGGGTCGGCCGTGTGTAAGCCCTACCCGCTGTGCTTTTGCTCCAGCCCCTCTTCTACTGACTTAAAAAGTGAAAGTGTAGCACTGTAGCACTGTCATCCCATTGCTCATCGATTTTGCTTGGGCACCAGTAATGTCTCTATTGTGAGACTCGTTGTTACTGTTTTTGGAAAATCAAATGCACAATGGGTAGCTTGCCAGGCTTTGCCATGAGGGTGGGATACCCTCGGTAGCTTCCTGGGCTCTCTGAGAGGGAGGGAGGAATTGAACATGGATGTGTCATAAGGGATGAAAAAGAAAAGTGTATAATTAAATGAATAAACATATACATAGACACGCACACACAACCAAGTAATTTTTCTCATTTCTATTTAGGCATTAAATTCACAATACCATGCATGTGTTAGTCCAACATTGGAACACACCCTCCACCAGAGTGACAATTTCTATCCACCTATATCCCTAGGACTACTTCTACCTACCATGCTCCCACTTTACTAAGCATTATATATAGGTATAATGTACTGGCAGTTTCCACTATTTCATCTTTTTTATAGCTGAATAGTATTCCATATATGTATATATTCATATATACATATATGTGTGTGTTGAGATCAACGGCTGCTCCTCCCAGACGGGAGTATAAAATGAGACCCCCCATAGCCATGCCACCAGATTCTGCGCCAGGCTGTTTTCACTCGGGGTGCCCCAGAGGGAGGCCGGTGAGAACTCTCACTGCCCAACGGGACTGAGCTTCAGCAGCTGACCTCCACACCCAACCACTGCCTCTCTCCAGGTCGCACAACACATTATAAGACACTTTCTACCAATTTTCCATAATTACCACACCATATTTGATGGAGTTCAGAGTAGGCAACAAATCATAGAGTAATATATATATATACATATATATAATATAAATATACATTATATACATATATCTCGGAAAGCCCGGCAAGCTACCCAGAGTATCCTGCCCATACGGGCAGAGCCTGGCAAGCTACCCATGGCATATTCAATATGCCAAAAACAGTAACGATAAGTCTCATTCCCCCTGACCCTGAAAGAACCTCCAATCATTGGGAAAAATGAATAAGGAAGAGAAATAAGGAGAGGCTGCTAAAATCTCAGGGCTGGGAAGAATAGAGATGTTACTGGTGCCTGCTTGAGTAAATCAACAAATAACGGGGTGACAGTGACAGTGACATTTACAGTGATATGTGTGTGTGTTTGTGTGTGTGTGTGTGTTTCACAGTTTCCTTTTAGAGATCTATTCTTGGATATATGGTTATTTCTAGATTTTTCCTACTATAAGGAGTGCTGCAATGAACATAGAGGCTCAGATATCTTGTAAAAGTAGTGTTTGGGGGCCTTGGGATAAATGCTAAAAAGTGGAATTGCTGAATTATATAGAAACTCAATTCTTTGTTTTTGTGAGAAACATCCAAGTGTTCTCCAAGTACACTGGAATTTATAAACACTCATGTCTGTACAGAAAAATTTGAGTGGTTTTAATTGTAAATGTGATCATACATACTCTCTATGACCTGTTTTATTTTTTAACCTGTCTTTTTTTTTTTACCATTTTCCAATGTTATGCTCTTCCATTTACTTTTCCTTCATTTTTACAATTTTATTCTAGTGGCCAGATATATAGCACAATAGTTAAGGCACTAGCCTTATGTGAAGGTAACCCAACACCTCATTTAGTCCCCTGAGCACAGAAGGAATATCCCCTGAGCACTGACAGATGTTGCCTTCAAATAGTGAAAACAATGAAAATAATATAAACTCTGCATTCATAAATTGTCATATTATTATAGTCTAATTAAATATGCACATAATCCAAATACTGTTCATAGAACAAAATGTGCAAATAAAGATTAGCTTCAAAACTTACAGGTGAAATGTATTTAATAAAAACATTAAACTGTCTTCACATTATAGTCATCTTCCTTATAGTAAAGGAAAATAACTAGAAATTGCTAATTAATGTATATATTTTATTAGATAAGAACTTTGAGAAATTAAAACCAAATAACATTTTTTTCATGAATGACATTGACATAGTTATTTATATGATATACATGCACATAATAATATCTAGTGTCTATAGATTTATAGCTTCCTCTATTCAGTAATATATGCTGTGGCATTTTTTTCCCCCAATTTAACTTAGAACAGTTCACAAAGGTTTTTTAAGAGCATTACTTAGCAAAGGGTCTATGAACCTTCTGTTTTTCTTCCCCTCTTTTATGTTACTATATAGACAATGATAAATATGATTTCTTCCATTTTTTTTAAAGTATGCTGTTGGTAAAATTTGAGAAATATACAATAAGCACTTATAAACCTAAAAACCTCATAATTTTATGATCATCTAGAATATTTAGATTTAATTATACCACAATTTTATTTTTAGAACACTATTATTTGTGTTAGATTTTGTTTTGCTACTTGACTATGAGATTGTTATTACAAAGCAGGACTGTTTTAATATGTTGATATTAAAAGCATAAGATCATAAAGTCATTTATGCATTTATTTTTGGCTTCTCAAGTAGTGTTTGAGAGTGTAAGGGACTGTGGTGTCCCAGAAGTCAAACCTGAATGAACTTTTCCCCCGCCAAAAGCCTGATGATTTTTATTCTATTAAAAATTGTGTTACTTATTATTTAAAATAGATATGGTAAGTTTAATATATTTTTCTATTATCACCTTCTTTATTTTCATTTGCCTATGTCTCTGAAGTTTTATAATGATATAGATGAGAAATCATTGAAGTAGAAAGCTACCTAAAAGGGTAAAAATATATGTAACATGTTTTGAATTAATTTGATGTAATAGGGCATTGTGACATTTGTATAAAAGTTCAAAGAGAAATGTAGGCTGTGACTTCATGAAGAATTTATTTTTAAGACTCTTAGATAGTTCACCAGAGAATTCAGACCAGGAATTTAAAGGGCAGAATAAGACCTATTAAGCGATTCAGTCCATTTTATAAAACCAGAGAGAAAGCATATGAAGATGTGATCATTCATTTTCTGAAAGCTGAGATGTAAGAATCAACTTAAGAATGGCTGGGATATTAGTTGCAGAGAGCAAGATTCAATGGCTGCGTTAAGTTGACAGCAATTGTCTGGCTTCTGCTATAAACCAAGGTTACTAAACAAAGTTATGCTTACTCGGAGAAATCATAACCAACATTATTAAAATTGAAAACTACAATGCAATTTATTTTTTGCATTAAGGTAATACTGCACTAAGAACTTTGTGGTACATTATTTTTCTGTCATTAACTTTCATCTATAAGTTGATTTAGGTTGATGATGAACTCCATTATATCATCATTTTTTCAACACTGAAAAAAAGAACAAGCAAAGAAGATAAAACTTACTCAAGTTAATGGATATCTGAGGCTCATTTTTATTTCTGCATATGAAGGCATATAGTACTGCAAACATGGCTTTATTTAAAAGTATTTGATCATCTAATAAATAATTTCACAGGAAAAAATATGAACAAATTCTAGATGATGGTTTCTAGGATGAAGAAATTAGATGCAAAATTTAGGGAAAACTGTAAAAGATAAACTTTAAATATGTTTAAAGCTCTACCTCTAAATTTTTGTATATTTTAGGCTCAAAATCATTTCTTTAAATTTAGTAGCTTTTCATTATTATTAAATTATGGAAACATGATAATATAATAAAGTAATATTCTAAGTACTTGAAAAATATCTATAGTTTATGATTTTGTGTTTCAGTTTGTGGGCTGTATGGTGTTCAAAAAAGTAACAAGTGATGAAAGAACAAGTATAAGGGCTAAAACTTAGACAATATACTGAATTACAGAACAAAAACATCAATAGACATTATGAATAGTGCATATTCACTTTTCTATCAGAAACCTTAAAGTGACATGTGTTTGACTAAGTAATATAGTCTCTATATTAGTTTTTAGTATACTTCAGCAAATGTTAATATTCATTAGTTGCACAAATACAATTAACTCTTTTATCTTGACAAATATAGTATAACATATTTGACAGGAAAAATTAATAAGTGTTCCTTTGGTGTGTAAAAGAAACTGACCTTGCTAGGTTGAATTTACAACATAGCAAGTTGTAAATTCCATTAACTTTTATATATTTACAGTGAGACATCTAGTTATATAATTTTCAATAATTTCAAATAAGTCAGTCTTTATCATGTTTATGTTTTTCCTAATTAAACCTAATTAAACTCAATTTACTTGATCATATTCAAACTTTACTTAGCATGATGATATACAGTACACATTTTTATAGTGGCACAATATAACTATAGAAAATGGCAAAATTTGTTTGCAACAAAACTTGTAACAGATCTACTGAATGCATCATTTCCTATATCTAATACATTTGACATGAATTCTTCCACTATTTTATCCAGAAAAGCAATTATGCAACTACCCAAGTATATATTTGCAAGTAGGTTAATACAGAAAGAGAATCTGTGTTAAGAGCAGCATTATTTGTAATAATAAAATCTTGAAAATTATTAAAGTTATTATTAAAAATTGTGTCATCTGAGTTATGGTATATGCAGATAATGATTTACAATGATAACTTGATATGTAAAGATATACAGATATGTAGATAAAGCAAATAAAATATGTTGACAGTTTACTATTCCATTTTGTGTAGAAACTATCCCATTTTGTGTAAATAACAAAATCTTGTGTGTAGGTAGAAAAATCATTCCTCATTTATAATTCTTTGTATATGAAATTATGTCTATATCCAATGCTTTTAGAAACAAATTGATCAAGAAAACAAATACTGTTAGATATTCGTAAGGTTTGCTTCGGACCAAATGGAGACCAGCTGATGAGATAATTTGTGAAAACCTAAAACAATCTTTACCAAGGTTTGAAGTACTATTGTTTAATGGATAGACTTTCAGTTTGGTGTAGTGAAAGACTGAAGATGTTTATGTTGTTGATGCACAACATTGTAAGTATACTTAATAACTGAAAATACACTTATATACATGTAAAATACATAAGAAAATCAGTGACATGTGCATTTTATAATATTAAAAGTACTTTTTTGCTTGTATTATTCTTTTCTAAAATGGAAGCAGTTGTGTCAAAATTGCATTCAATTGAGTTTCAAAAGAATTTGCAATTTTTAGCTAAACTTAACTTTAGAACAGACTCACTTGCATAATGGCAAATCAACATTTTCTTTTTTAACATATGCTGGTTAGATTTATTGTAGGCTGGATGAATGATTTTGGCAGTGTTTTACCTGAGGCAGTTGTATGGACTATGCACCTTTAACATTTCTTTAGCCTATAATAAATGTTGCACAAATCAATCTTTTTGATATGGTATTATGAACAGTAATGTTTTTATTTTTAATGAATTTCCTTGCCCATTTGGCCACAATCCAAAGGAAAATTAATTCTAAGTCACCGATTAAAAAAATGAATAGAGAGCATAGTTTAAAATAATCTTAATTTTTATGAGAGTAAAGTTTTCATTATTCTAGTTTTACCAATTCTAAATTGAAGACAGCTTACTAAATAAAAACTTTGTTTCAGAGGTTAAGAAGGACCCACCGCCTTTTCATCGGGAAGCCAAACACTGTAAGGCTGATTTCTGCAAGAGGAGAACAACGTACCTTGCAAGTTGAGAGCAATGGAGCAGGGGAGCAAGACTCAAATCTCCCTGGTTTCAGACATAAATTTGCTCTAGGCAGTGGAGCAACCTGAAACCTTTATCTGGTCCATTTCTTGAAAAGAAGGACATGGGTTTAGGGAAAGTTCTGGAGAGGGCTTTGAGAAAGGATAAAAAGGAACAGAATTAGAATATATATATATATATATATATATACATATATATATATATACAGAAACAGATAAAGAGACATATGTATATATAGACACATGCATCAAGATGTATACAAATAGCTTTATATCTACATACAGATATCTCTCTATCTGTGTAGACCACTATCACTGTCATTATCATCCTGTTGATTGTCAGTTTCCTTGAGCAGAGCCAGTAACGTCTCCATTCGTCCTAGCCCTGATATTTTAGTAGCCTCTCTTTACTCGTCCTTCACAATGGTGCTGCATTAGAGACTCTTTCAGGGTCAGGAGAATGAGACCCGTCATTGTTACTGGTTTGGGCATATGAAGATGCCACGGGGAGCTTGCCAGGCTCTCCTGTGTGGGCAGGAAAACTCTCGGTAGCTTGCCAGGTTCTCTGAGAGGGAGAGCTAGGCTATAAGATGTCCCTTGGCCTCGAAGCAGTTGTTGATGGGATTACATGGCACCAGGGGCAGTTTGTTGGTGTGACTGCCTAGCTACTGAAAAATGGGGGATCTGAGTGGAAGAGACCCAGTCCCAATCTGAGCAGGCTTGGAGATCTCAGCCCCGGGTCCCACACACCTGGTTCCTCTGCCGGTTCCTTCATGCGTGAGGCTCATCCAAGTATGTAGAGAGTAGCCTTGAGCATGGCTGTGGCAGGGTTCTGGAGGTCTTTGGCTGCCAGAGCTCTGCTCAGCGTGCGGAGGGAGATATTTGTGTATATGTATATATATAAATATGTAAATAGATAAAGATTGTATAACAGATATAGATACACATATTTATGTCTATTTACATATATAGATTAGGTAGATCTATCTACATAGATATAGAGATGTAGATATAGAGATGTAGATATAGTGATGCGGGTGTATACTTATAAAGAGAGATATATGTAGGTAGATATATAGAGGTATATCCATGTAGAGAGATATGTATTAGAAGTTACACACAAATACACACATATATACATGTGTATATGTATATGTATATGTATATGTGCAATTTTTTTTAAATTTCCTGGATTTTTGGCTGTTTGAAGTTTTTCTTGCTAGTATCAACTAGGGGTGAGTGGTAATGGTAGTAAGGTCTGAATGAATTTCTGTTTCTATTCTTCCTTCACGTAAAGTACTTAAAACACTTTTACTGATTCAGCTCAACAACTCCTTCAAATGAGAATTTTGGTATTTTGCCTAACTCCACTAATAAGTATCAATTGCTCTATTCCTTTAAGATTCTAAGAGTTCCTTTAGAGTTCAGTTTCAAATGACCTATTGATTGTCATTTAAATGACTTGCTTCCTCCATTCAATTTCACACTTTACAAATGCAGAATATGTTGGAAATTCACTCCTCTGAATGAAATTCTACTAGGTTGTTTTGTTTTACAGTTTGCCATTAGTTAAGTTTCTAAAATATTTATTTACACAATGCATGAAATACATGTTTGCATATATCTTATTAAATTTTATATATTTTATATCGAATTTAAAACTTTCTTTTAATGAAACTTTTATTGTGTGAATATTTAAAGTATGATGCCTAATCAATTAAGGATGTGATTGCTATTTACAATAAGGAATATAATTATATTATAATTTGCTATCAAAAAGAAGAAAGCAAAACATTACTACAGTTTACATAGGTGGACATGTTCTTGGATAAACTAAAGCCAAAGGAACACAAGATAAGCTAAGCTATATGAATTACAACAAAATTTGGGAGTGAATTTCTGAAACGGTAGTAATCTCTTAAGTATAAAATTTCAAAATTATGCAGCTATTTAAGGTAAAAATGTGTGAATGAATGAAACCAAGACTGAAGTAATAGCTGCACAAGAGTTATGGACATAGGACAGGTTAAATCAAAGCAAAGTAAGAGAGAAGAAAATCATTACCAAACCTACAGGAGAATGTTTGTAAATCAGAGAAAATTCAAAGATAAAATAAACATGGCTAGTATATATATACTAGCCATGTTTATTTTATATAGGAGCATATTTGGAAATTTTTGTTTTGGCTTTGGTTTATGGCTACATCCAGCACTACCAAGGAATTATTCCTGGCTCTTTGCTCAGGGATTTTTACTGATGAGGCTGAGGGAATCATACATAATGCTGAGGAACGAAGCCTGGTCTTGGTGCATGTGAGGTAAATGCCTTACACAACTATCTTCACACAGAATAGAGTGCCTTCTGTTCATAACATTATCTTCCTGACCTCAATTATTAAATTAAAGTACATTATTTTATAAATATTAAGGTAGAAGGGATGCAAAAGTAAGAAGATATGGCAAATACAATAAAGGAAATATGGAACAAGAACTTAAATTCAAGAAAACATAGAAACATAAAACAATTAAGATAGAAGTTATAGCATATACGTAAAAATAGCAAGCAGTTATATAGAAAGAAAAGCTAAATTTGGACAGGAGAGATGATTGTAATGATTAAAGTATATGCTTTACATTTCAGTGTGCAGGTTCGAATTCTGGAAATTCATGGTCTCCTGTGCACTTCAAAGAGAGTGACCCCTAAGCACCGAGCTGGGAATATCAGAAATGGAAACATAACTTATGTATATGTGCCTGTATTATTTTTCTGGGAAAAATAATTATAACAATAACATCAGAGTGTCAGAGTAGTGATAACAGTAGAGCCTTCATATCATCTGGCATACCATGTACAGGAAATTATCATATAATAGCACTGTAGCATTGTTGTAGCAGGTAGAGTGTTTGCCTTGCACACGACGGTTGACCCGGGTTTTATTCCTCCGTCCCTCTCACAGAGCCTGACAAGCTGCCAAGAGTATCTTATACAATGGTATAAAATTGAAACCTTTACCATTTAAGAGAACAGGCAGAAGGAAAGGGATTTGCTGCAAATTTATGATAAAGATTGAGCAGATGAGCAAATGCCCTGACTTCTGTTTTTGTTTGTTTGTTTGTTTGTTTGTTCATTTGGGAGCCACATGGAGCCATGCACAGACCTTACTCCTGGCTGGTCACTCAGGGATCACACCAGACCATGTTTGGGGGACCATATGGGGTGCTGGATATGGAACTGGGGTCAGCCCTGTGCAAGGCAAGCAACCTAATGCTGTGCTGGGCTATAGCTCTGCCCTGGCTTCTGATTTTTGGATGCCAACACTTACTTGACTTTGCATTTGCCTTTCTTTATGTTCATTATTACCAGTGACCCCTGTCCTGCTTGAGCACCGCCTCTTGGCAACCATATCCTCCAAAGACAAGACTATGCTGAAATTATCAGTGATAATAGTGCCCCCTACCAACATACTGCTTTAGCGTCCAGCAAACGTTATGTGATCTAGGAACTACTGAAGCCAAAGGAACTAATTGAGGTTTCCAGTCTTGCCTAAAATACATGCCAAGTGATCACTTCTCTAGTAATCGTCTTTAAATTAATAATCACCTAAAACCAGTTCTACTGACAACTAAAGTGGAATTTTTACCTTGCCAAATGTGGAATGTTACTCTCTTTATTCTTTTAATATCCATCTTGTTTATCTTCATCACTTTTTAGGTACTCAAAACGGATAGATTCAGAATTATCCTGCAAACTCAAGATTTGGGGGTATGTCAAATCAGACCATGTTACATAGGACCCTATTCTTCACTAACCAGGACTTGCCCTGGTTAGGAATAGATCTACTACTAAGTAGTACGTCATTCTATAATGAAATTTTTAACTTCTTTGAAGCTCTCTAGACAGAATCCAATGTTGGGCTTCAATTTATTCTTTTCTTGCTTTCAGACAATGAAAACTGGTTAGAAGCACTTACTTGTAACCTCTAGATACAACTCCACTGACCTTTCAACTGTCAATTCATCACTTATACTTTTCATTATCTTTTTCTAAATCTTCAGTGACTATGACTATCTAATTTAATGTTCCTTATAAATCAGATATCTCCTTCGCTAAGAGCAAAGACCATATAGATTGTCCTCATTAACACATTTTTCCCTCCAACAGTTACTCTATCCCATTTTTGTTTGTCTAAAGGCCATATCTGGTGGTGCTCAGGGCTTGTTCTTGAATCTGTGCTCAGGAATCACTACTGATGGTGCTCACATAGGCACCATATATGTTGCTGGATATTGATTCAGGGTTGGCTGTGTGCAAGGTAAACATCTTAACTCCAGTACTCTCTGGCCCTTTTTTTCTGCTCCACCACAGTGAAAGTTGCATAGCGCCTTTACAAAATTGTTATAAGGGAAACACCGCACCCTCACAATTATAAGCAAAGTCCTCAATTACCAGGTGTCTGATAGATGACAAGCTGCAGAATTTCATCTCCCTATCTGCTCCTTCAAACTGCTCTTAGAAGCAGTCCTTGTGGGAAAAGAGTCCTCTCTGGAAAAGAGGCCATAGGGAAATATTGATATGTAAGTAGTTTTTGAGATTATTTCATTCATCCTTCAGGTATACACTGGATTGGGCACGAGGGGACTGAGTTTTCATATATTTGTAATTTCTATTCTGGGGTGGAATTTGTCCCCTGAGAAGGAATATGACATTGGGAGAAGCTCCTATCTCTAAATAGAATTCCAGAAGGCTGGGAGCTGAGAACTTTCAGCTTTCTCATTTCAAGCTTGCTGATGTGTCAGAATTTAAGATACTTCATTCTCCGGCAAGTTGCTGTGTTTACCTAAAGAACAGTCATGCTACTGCTCTTTCAGTGTAAAATACAAATTAAAGAGTCCCCCTGTCTGCAGGACAATGTGTTTATATTTTGTGTGTCTAAAGAGAAATTTCCATTAGTTATTGAAAGTGTTATTCATAAACTTGCAATGAAGATCTTTGTTGCCATAACTCTGGCCCTTCAGCGGGGGTATATGTGGGTTGATTTAAACTCAGTAACTAAAAGATCACTTTCAGGATTGAAAGTGAAATGTGAGTAAACACAGAGTTTTGTAACGATATCTCAAAATATATATTTTGTACAAATTGTGGTGGATCAGCATAGTAGATAAGCCATTGAACTTTATGATAGGTTGTAGGCTTTCCTTACACAACATCAAAAAAATAAGAGGTAATACTAAAAAAGGATTTCTCAGTATTTCTTGTGAAATATCCTACATGCTTGGATGAAAACCAAATTCTTATAGTTACATAAAGATTTCAATAACAGTTTGTATAAGTATGTATATACAAAATAGATTGCAGTGATACATATATTCTAAAGTCATATATTTGCATAAATGTTTATGCAAATTTACCTCATGTGTCATTGTGTAACAATGAAAAGATTAAAATTTATTGATATACATATGTGCATATATACATATATTTATACCGTTATTGGTCTTTGGAATTATAAATTACATTAGCAACAGTTTTGCTCCAGAAAATAAGAGTTTATTTCTGATCTACAAAGTGATTAAAAGTAAAACCTGAAGGTGATATGAAAATTTTCCTTTGCAGCTTGTTCATGACATTTCTTCCCTTGGGAATTCTGCTTCTCTGAAGACATGAATTTGATTTACATCGAATTACTATAGAAGCCAAACACAATTATTTTTCAAGATTATTTATTTCATTATTCTGTTACTATATTTTCTTATAATATATATTAATGCTTTCATTGTAATAACTGCTGAACTTCTAGGGAAAACTGAATTTTCTTTTAAAACAGACTTAGCAGTTTCTTCTAGGCAGGATAGCATATAACATATTTAGAGTATAAAAGAATACATTGAGAGGCTGTAGTGATAGTACAGTGTCCACTTTTCCTGCATGCAGCAGACTCTGGTTCAAAGCCCAGAAAAGCATATGATCTTTGAGCACATAAGGGACCCCTGAGCTCAGAGACCAGTAGCTGTCAAAAACCAGTGCGTGTTGCCAAAAAGATAAAGTCATAATTGTAAGGTGTAATACCTTGAGTGTAACATAAATAAGTCATTTTTAGAGATACAATTAATCTGATAGATAATACAATCACAATTATTTGGAGAGTTGACTATACTAACAGGTTATTGTTTTGTTTGGTTGTGTTGGATTATTTTGCTTTATGTTTTCTTTTCTTGTGTACTATTTGTTTTTCAGTTTCATATGAGTTCTGTGTAAGTAATATGCGGACAGTAAGCTTAGACTGCAAAAAAATAAATGGTGAAGTTTTTCTGTGTAGAATGTATTTCCAATATATTTTCAGAGAGACGGCAGGGCTGGATTTGACTCAGGCATTCCTACTGTGTCTAAGAATACTTTATATTTATGTGTACAAAGGATCTTTGTACACATAAGATATCTAAACTTTTTAAAACCTTTATAATAAAAACATTTCCTAATATAAGTCTACTACACATTACCTTTATGTACTTAAAACTTCAATATATGTGTATAAAATGATGAATATCCTGTTATTGCAGGCCATGGTCAGGATAAAGAAAGCTGTAGCCTTACTTTTTTACTTGTTTTTTTCTTTTTGGGTTACACCTGGTGATGCACAGGAGTTGCTCCTGACTCTGCATTCGGGAATTAACCCTGGCAGTGCTTAGGGGACCATATGGGATTCTGGGATTTGAACCCGGGTTCCACATGCAAGGCAAATGCCCTACATGCTGTGCTATTGCTCCAGCCCCGGGAGCTGTAGCCTTAGAGATAGAGATAGTGCCTATGACCTGTATTATCATGGTTAAGTGTGACATGCAGATGGAAGCAACTCAGAAGTAAGTTTGAAGCAAATCATTATGTAAAATCACTCTGACTGTCACAGGCAGTGAAAAGAAATTGGTAAAGAGGTCTGTCTATAACCTACTTATATAAAGAATTGGAACTTGAGATTCAAAGAAAGAAGATGACAAAAAGCAGAGAGAAATGCAGTCTGAACTAGATAATTTGACTATATATATATTTATATTGCAAAAAAACCATTTTTATACATTTTATCCTTTGGGGTTTATTCCAGTTGCAAGTCTTGGTCAACAAACAAAAAAAAATATTCATCATGGTCTCTTACAGAATAAGATACTTGGGGAATTAATTACAATAGGCTATTGTTCACCTGAAGGATGAAAAATTGGGCAGGTGGATGAACACGTGCATGTGTGTGCACACACACAAGCCCAACCACCCACTCACACATGCACATACACACAGAGTATATTCTATATATTCTAAGATAAAGCATTATCCCTTCCTCACCCACACACACTGGTCATGTGAGCATTTACTAGAGAGTGCTTTGCATAAGGGGTTCAAAATACTACTGTTTCTTCTTTTTTTTTTTTATTCTTTTTGTCTCTGACCACTGCCACTGATATTAATATCTACAGGAGATTAGTAATGCACTAAAGAGATCCGACCATTTCATAGGCCAAAGGAAAACTGTCACTTCTTGTTATGATTTAAGTAATGTATGACAGAACTGTTTTATTCTTCTCCCAATTCTTAAACTGGTCTGTGTTCAACCGAGAAATGCTTCTGTGCAAACTGGCTCCCTTACACTCCTGCTCATGACAGCCATGATGCCTGTCCCTGGGACTCAGGGAGATGGTGCAGACCTTGACAGAGTGATGCCATCAACTTCTCACTGGATAATGTATGCCTGAACCTCCTCACCAGGTTATTTTTTATGTCTAATATTTGCTTTATTTAAAAATGTATAAAATTTGTCTGGGTTCCTCTGCCGGTATCTTCATGCATGAGGCTCATCTGAATGTGTGGAGAAGGGCCTTGAGCATGGCTGTGGATAAGCTCTGGAGGTCTTTGGCCATGGAAGCTCTGCTCAGGGCTGAGAGGGAGGCAAGTGGGTCCCGGGGCTCAGATCTCCAAGCCTGCTTGGATCGGGATTGGGCCTCTTCTATCCAGATTTGCCATTTTCCAGTAGCTAGGCGGTCACACCCAGGAACTGCCCCAGCGCCATGTAATCCCACCAACGGCCAACATCCAGAGACTGTCACTTCGATATCTTATAGCCTAGTTCTCCCTCTGGGAAAACCTGGCAAGCTACCAATAGTTTCCTGCCCACATGCCAGAGCTTTGCAAACTCCCCATGGTGTATTCATATGCAAAAACCCACAATAATGATGGGTCTCATTCCCCTGACCCTGAAAGAGCCTCCAATTCGGCATCATTGGAAAGGACAAGTAAAAAGAGTCTTCAAAAATTTCAGGGCTAGGAGAATGGAGACGTTACTGAGACCGCTCGAGAGATTCGACGATCAAAGGGATGATGATGATGATGATGATGATGATGATGATGATGATGATGATGATGATGATGATGATGATATAGTTTGTCAACATGAATTAATTTTATTTGGACTGAAGTGATAATACAGTGGGTAGGGCATTTGCCTTGCATGCGGCTGACACAGGTTCAACTCCTCCGTCCTTCTCGGAGAGCCCAGCAAGCTACTGAGAGTATCCCACCTGCAAGGCAGAGCCTGGCAAGCTACCTGTGGTGTATTTGATATGCCAAAAACAGTAACAAGTCTCACAATGGAGACATTACTGGTGCCTGCTCGAGCAAATAGATGAACAACGGGACGACAGTGCTACGGTGCTACAGTATTAATTTTATTTTGTGAAGGAATTACAAATTCCAAATCCATCCACACCCCCATTTTCCAGTAGCTTGGCAGCCACACTCACAAACTGCCCCCAGTGCTGTGAAATTCCACCAACAGCCAACATCCAGAGACTATAAGACCAAGCTCCCAGAAGAGAGCAACGCAAAGAGGCCACGTGACATCTAATAGCCTTGTTCTCCCTCTTGGAAAACCTGATAAGCTACCAAGAGTCTATTGCCTGCACAGGAGAGCCTTGCAAGCTCCCCACGGCATATTCAAATCCCAAATACAATAAAAGATGTATACATACCTCTCAGAGAGCCTAGCAAGCTACCGAGAGTATCCCGCCTGCACGGCAGAGCCTGGAAAGCTACCCGTGGTCCATTCAATATGCCAAAAACATAAGTATAGATAGGTCTCATTCCCTTGACCCTGAAAGAGCTTCCAATTGTTGGGAAAGACAAGTAAGGAGAGGCTGCTAAAATCTCAGGGCTGAGTGTAATAGAGACATTACTGCTGCCCGCTAGCGTAAACCAATAAACATCAGGAAGACAGTGACAGTGACAGTGAATTCAGAAATTAGCTATGTGTCTGAAAAAGTGAAAGTGATGTCGTTGGGCCCCACTGGTGACTTAGGTGAATCGGGAAGGAGAAAGAAGGTCACTTTCTCCCCATCTGTCTCCACCACCCAGGACCCACGGTTACTGGGTTCTTGTTTTGCCTCACAGAAAAAAAATTCAGGATTAGACAAGTCATGAAGCAAAATAGATTTTATTTGGAAGTTTTGAAGGGAAAGTGGAAGAGAAAGTGGGAGAGAGTGGAGGGAACCCAGCTGCTCCAAGGGTGAGAGAGCCCCTACACACATCCCAGCAATACGCATGAAAGCATGAAAGTACACATCTCAAGAGGGGAGATGCAAGCAAGCGGCACGTCTGCTCAGGCACTACATGTGTCAGCCACGTGGGCACAAGCAGCACATGGGCTCAGACAGCATATGAACACCCTTCCTTTGCTCAAGGTGACCTTTATAGAGTTTCTCCAACTTGCTCCCAGGCAGGGCTTCTACCAAGGTCAAAGTCCATTGCTAAGGAGATTACCATGGGGGTTGTGAATAGTGATGGTCCTCTTTGAAATCTCTTTCCTGGCCTTTTGTTTCTGCAGGAGCTTCTCTGGGTTTGTTGCTTTAGATAAGTGAGGCTCTTATCAGGCCTTAGTTCCTGTTTTTTTTTTCTGGTTCTCTGCAAGGTTGCCTTTTTGCCATTGCCTTGGGAGGGGGCCTTCCCTATCCTGCCTACATCAAAAGGAACAAAGAAGTTCTAAAAATCTGCTATTCAGATTAATTCAGCCTCTACATCAAGGTATTCTGTCATTCGTTGATCACCTGTCTTCCAATATATAATATGTCAGAAATATCTTTCAAATCTCTCTATTTGCAAAGAATTGCTGACTTTTACATTAGCTCATTTTCTAATGCAATTTGGACTAATCATATCTTATGCGTAAGTTAAATTTATTGAGGCACATCTCTTAGAAGAGGATTCTTTCCTGTGATCTCTTCAGTATTTCTGCAGAATTTCAGTGTCTATTAAAGGTTTTCAGGGGCTGGAGAATAATGGCTAAGGAACTTATCTTGCATGTAGCTGACCCAGGTTCGATCATTGGAATCCCATACATTCTCCTGAGCTACACAGGGTGATTCCTGAGCACAGAGCCAGGAGGAACTTCTGAGCAGAAGCTTTAGGGTTCCCTCCTCACACCCCAGAAAAGTGAGTTTTTTTCTTTTTTCCCCTTTTTTGCTACTTTAATTTAAGTCCCAAGTCCCAGTCTCTTGGTACGTATTAAGATGCCATTTAACGGGTCAGTGTTGACACAGTGGTATCTCAACTTTGCAAATATTAGCAGAAAGCTTCAAATCTAAGGGTTATTGTACTTATTAAGTTGGTATCAAAGTGTAGAATACATGATATGAAGAAGAGCGGATAGACAACAGTGTGACATAACTTAATTTGTCATTTTTATTTTCTGGTCTTACAAACTATTAGAAATATTTCCAGAAACAAAGGAGCTCATACAGGGATGCCGTGCTCAAACCTGGTTATGATTCCTCGCAGTGTATGGTCCTGTGAGCTGATTCTGGAGTAGCTTGGAAAACCCTCTCTGTCTCCATAGTCCTCATTTTGTTCACTACAAGGCCGGTGATGAACAGAACCACGTTTAAGGCCCATGTGTTGAACCATAGACCAAATTGACTGAGAATCACTGGGAGAAGACAACTGTTTCCCAGAACTCTTTTGGCAGTTGCTCCCCAAACCCATTGCCACTCAAAAAAAAAAGAAAAGAAAAAAAAGCTCAACTGATCTCAGTGATCTCAGTGCCATAATTTTCTTCTTTCCAAAATTACTTAATTAGCAAAATACTATGTCTGGTCTGTGCAAAACTATGAAAAATTATAAAAAGAAAACTATACCAGAGTACTTCATGACTTGTACTTATGTGTAATAAAGAAGGAAAAAAAAAAACAGGCAAGAATATATGCAAGGAAAAAAAAGAATATATGCAAGTAATTTTCTTTTGGAGTGCTCCTGAGTGCTGCTCAGGATGTCTGGGGATTTTCCCAAAATATATATATTTTTTTAATCTGGAGTAACTTTGCTGTTCAAACAGGTCAAGGTATGTGCCTAAGAAATGGATTTTAAATCTGAATCTGGGAGAATGGGATCATTGAAAGAAAAGAGGGTGCTTGAAAGACACACTCCAAAAAGTGTCTGACAATCAAGCTAATTAATAAACTACAAATTTTAAAGAATGAGAGATCTAGAAACATTGATGCCAAATTTTGTGTTTACATTTATATACTGTGAGGATCTGGCTCAGGACAGACCACAGGAATCTATTTTGCTTTCTTAAGACTCTTTTTACAGGAGCCCGCATTGTAGAATAACTTGTCTATCTGTCCCTGAGCAAGGAATTTGGATACAGGCACCCTGGGTCGCAAGAAGGGTGGTGGTCAGACCAGATAACCAGACCCATATCACACGACCCAGGACTGCCCCCAGAACCGGGACATTCCTGAATATTGGCGCGAATACTGATATCTAAAACCATAGGCTAAGGAGTGATGTCCTTTAAATGGATTGGTTAAGAAAGTTTGTAATATTACAAATCTATTGGCTATGAAATTCGAGGGCTCTGCTGTAAGGCCGGGGAAGGCTATATAAGATCTCCTTTGAAGAAGCTCGGGGTCTGTGCCCAACCTGCCGGACCTGCGTGTCCGAGTAGGCGGCTGGACCCTGGCTAGCCAGTCTTACAATAAACCCTGCTTGCTGTTTGCAGTCTCTGGAGTCTCTGTCGTTATAGGGAGATCTCGATCCACATCCTAACATATACGTTCTGTGCTAAATTGCAAGGTGCTTCACTGTCACTGTCACTGTCTTATTGTTCATCGATTTGCCAGACACCAGTAACTTCTCCATTGTGAGACTTGTTACTGTTTTTAGCATATCAAATATGCCATGGGTAGCTTGCCAGGCTCTGCCGTGAGGGTGGGATACTCTCGGTAGCTTGCCGGGCTCTCTGAGAGTGACAGACGAATCGAACCCAGGTTGGCCGTATCCAAGGCAAATGCCCTACCTGCTGTGCTATCACTTCAGTCCACAAGGTGCTTATGTATTCAATATACATGAAGAAGCAAGTGAGTAACTGATAATTGAAATGCAAAACCAAACATGATCCAGAATAACACATAAAAACTGCATGTAGCAGGCAAATTCAAAAGAACAGAGCAATCTTTTTTTTCCTTTACAATGAGCTGATTTTAGCTTGATCAAATTTATTCTTAATTTTTCTATATTCCCTTTAGTTGTTTGAAATAAATAATTTCCTATTATATATCTTCAGTAAATGTATTCCAACATAATAAAATATGTCCCATAAATTTTCTTCAAATGAAGAGCCTGAATGAAATGCAACCTAATCTTTCAATTAGCATTTGAATTCCAGTGACTCTTTGGATAAGTTTCCGTAGAAATAAAACTCAAATGGGATAAGGTGCTAGTTTTCCATGCAGTCCATCTGATCAAAGTTCCAGTCCTGGTTTCCAATACACTTCCCCTACACTTTTCCGGAGTAAGCCTTGAGCATAGAAGGATCTAGTCACAAAACAAAAAACAAACAAAAGGATTGAAACTTTGACTTCGTTTACTATCAACTGGCACTCTAATTGTACCTTCTTTAGTCAAGTAATTTATCTGGTTTAATATCACCTATTTTTTTGTGGGAGTCTGTTGTTCCCAATCAGTATCATAGGGGCCATTCTCCATGCTAGTTGTGTTGTTGGAATGAAAGATTAGATCAATTTTTGATAATAATGATCATCTTAAAAAATAATTTTCTCCAAGCAAAATAATTAACCTATTCTCCATTTCTTTAGATTGTCTCTGCTTTTTGTCAACAGTGTTTTATTGTTTCCAAATATATATAATGCTTTCCTATTCAATTTATTTCTGAGTACTTGATGTTTTGGGAAAAAAAGTTTTCTTAATTTTATGGTCAGATTATATAGACATTTCATCCAAAGATATAGAAGTAGCTAATAAGCACAAGAAAAATGTTCAACATTGTTACTCATTAGGGAAATGCAAATTACAGCCACAGTGAGATACCATTACACACCTAATAAAATGCCTATAATTGAGAACTGATGGTACCAGGTGTTGTCAAATATGTAAAAAATAAACAGGTGGGAATTTAAAATAGTGTGGCCACACTGAAAAAGAGTTTGGCCTTTTCTGAAAATGTTGAGCACATTTCATAGAGGTAAAATATCCAGTAATAACTCTATTTGATATCTATTTAAGACAAATAATACTTGACTACATGTATTCTTGATTTATATCTCCAATTTTATTATAATATAAACCAGGCATAATTTGAATATCGAACAGCTAGTGAAAAAATAACTATAATTGGCATGTAATATCATCATATGAATAAAACTTTAAGATATTCCAAGTAGTGTATAAAAAATCATATAATGAATGATCCTATTCATGCAAAAATTATAAAGATGCAAAAATTATAAGTAATTAAATCACACTATGTTTAGGACTAAGAATGGGCTAAGACTTAGCAAGTGGCAGAGTGAAAATTTTGTTTTGATAAAGAATTAAAATGAATTAACTGCAGATTTTTGATGCTTGTGTAACAATAAATTCACTAGAGATTATTGAGTTAGCCACTGTTGTGGGGAAATTTTATGGTTTTACTAACATGTTGATTTGTGGCAGTGGATTGTTTCTAAGCTGTACTCAGGTACCACAGGGGGCATTCCCAGTGCTAATTGTGCTGCTGAAATTTGAGCTAACATCAATTTTTGATAATAATGATCATCTTAAAAATATTTTTATTCCCAGCAAAATAATTAACCTTATTCTCCATTTTTTTAGATCTTCTGTGCCTCTGTCAACAGTGTTTTAGTGTTTCCAAAAATATATACTGCATTCAAAATAACAATTTAAATAGAATCTATACTGTTTCTTTGTAGATTTGTCCAATATATAAGCCCTGAAGTCAGTTCAACCATCTCTGGAGGTTGAAGTAAAAAAATGGTCGGAGTATCAGGTCAAAGGGCAGAAGACACAAGTCTGGATAGGTTAGAATTTTCAACTACAGACTCTTCTCTCATTTTTTTTTTTTTATCATTTTCTTGGAATCTTACTCCTCACCATTCTTTCCCCACAATGCATCTTTATGTTTTTGTTTGTTTGTTTGTTTGTAGTACTAGGCACTTAATGTAAAACAAGTGCTATACCATTGAACTGTATTCCTGACTTTCAGGAATTCTATTTTGTTCTTCTTCACTTTTTAAAAATTTGGGGGATTCTGGGGAGAGGTAGTGTTTGACTACTACTAATCACTCAGTGGTAATTAGGGACTAATTCTGGCTCAGTGCTTGGGATACTCTGTGTCTTTACAGGGATCAAATCTGAGTCTCCATGCAAAGCATTGGACCAGCACTTTGATCTGTCTCCAGCCCTCTCAAAAGAGTTCCACAGGGGAGTTGGACTAAGTTTGTACTCAAATGGACTCTCTTGTGTTTGCTTGTTTCCCCCTTCCTTCCTTCCTTCCTTCCTTCCTTCCTTCCTTCCTTCCTTCCTTCCTTCCTTCCTTCCTTCCTTCCTTCCTTCCTTCCTTCCTTCCTTCCTTCCTTCCTTCCTTCCTTCCTTCTTCTTTCTTTCCTTCTCTCCCTCCTCCTCCTCCTTCTTGTTTTTAAAAATTCCATTTCTCTCCTATCCTAAAGGTTCATAATTATACTGTTCAGAATTATGTCTTCTGCCACCTAGATCTAGTAAGACTCTAGCTTTTCACAAGATATGAAAGTAACTGCAGGCAAAAAAAAAAATAAAAGGCCATACTTCACAATTATTGTGTCCTAGTCTCATTCTTTGAGAAGGAATGTTGGTGCTGCCTGCTTAAAACAGTTCTGGACTTTTCAGCTAATTATTTTTAGATATATTTTTACATTTTTAGGGCCCCAAATGGCCCATCTGGGTCCCTTCTCCAGTGCCCATATGGTTCCTCAAATCCTGAGGACGATTCCTGAGTGTAGAGCCAGGAGTAAGCCCTTAGCACAGTTGGGTGAGGACCCCAAAACAAAACAAACATTTTATTTTAAAAGGAAAGCTCTTTATTTTCTCTAACTTGATAAAATATCTTCAGAACTTTGTCTTGAAAAAATAATATTGTTTATATTTTATACCATGGGAATTCAAAACATAGATATAGGGCTCCAAAGTTCAGACAGCAGATAGGGTGCTTCCTTGCACATGGCTCATTATAGTTATAAATCTTTAGCATTCTATACTGTAGGATAACATTGGTTTGTCCTTTCTCCCTTACTACAGGTTTATCGGGTTATACCCATCACAGTGCTCCTGAGTCACTCCCATTCCTTTGTTTATCTGTAACCTCTTCTCTGTACTCTCCTTCCCTACCAGTTATCATCTTTTTTCGCCTAATCACTCTGTAACTTGTAAGGTCAGATCCTTCTAAGGACACTGAACTTGTAAGTTAATATTGCCTTTCTTATCTCCTTATATCTTTTGAATAGCTTACTTTAAAGCCAAGTCATTTTTGTATAGACAAAGGAATACAGTTAATATTATGCTTTTGTACCTTGGGAGTTCATTGTCTCTGAACAATAAACACTCTGGGTCATCTGCTTCTAAACCTCAGTTACCCTTATTTCCTAGCACCCCACAAACAGGGTCTTGACGAGGGTCTGAATGGACTCAGGGCAATCTGTGAGCTACCCCCTGACATCAAAATGGGCCAGGCCAAAGCACCGCAATACTCAAATAAAAGTTGAGAGAATAGTCATGGACAAATGCTGTCATAATTCAAAAGTAACGATGAGATTAGGACCCTGCTAGGGATAGGGAAGACTAATCTGATCTGAGCACCATAGTCTGAGGTTGAGATGACCCCAGGAGAGCAATTCTATAAGCTTAATATATCTCTTACTGTGTCCATACAAAATGATTGAGATTATGAATGTTTATACATTTGTTGGACAAGGAGAGGAGAAATACACCTATGAGATCTCACTCTTGGGTGGGTCTTCTTACTGAATGAATATCTGTCCTAAAAGCAGCTTTTGTGGAGGGAAGGACTTGACCTCTGTTGATTGTATGACCACACCTATGTGTAAGCCCCAAACCCTCATAATTTGGGATTTAACTAGGCTGTAAGAGTGGGCTGTGGGAGCGAGAAGTATGAAGTGGGAGCCAGAAGGAGAATGAAATAGCATGGGGGAGGAAGAAGCAGGAGGAGAATCAGAGGAGGATAGAGGTGGGAATGGAGTAAACGGAAAGTGACACCAACTAGCCTGGCTTTCGTTCCTTCCCTCACTTGCCCATCACCATCAGCCTCCCAGGGGGTGGGGGAAGTGGAGACCACTGAACGTAGGAGGTGGAGAGACAGAGAGCCCCACGAGGCCTCTCGTATTTTATTTAGTAAATACACACTATATGGTCCCCAAAGCATGTTGTTTAGGAGTAATTTCAGAGTGAAGAGTGAGAAGTAATCTCTGAATACACCACATGTCTCCTACAACTCCCCCCATGTGTACATATATATGTATATATATGAAAACTAAGTACAGAAAGAAAAAAGTCACTTAAAATTGTATGAATGTGGCTGGGTTCCATCCCTGGCATCATATATAATTCCTAAAGTACCTTCAGCAGTGAAGTTTAAGCAGAGAGCCACAAGTAAGCCCTGAACATATCTGGATGTGCTCCAAAAACAATTTTTTTAAAAACATATGAGAAAAGAACAAGTGGGAAATATTTTGTTTCTAGTTTAAGCGGTTTTTGGTGATAGAAAAAAAACTTAACATCTGTGCCTATTGGTAATACAGTATTTGAGAATATTTCAATTCGTTTTCTCTTTTTTCATTAGTCAAAACATTAAGATTTTTTTTAAAAAAGTGTTATTAGCTGCAAAGCAATATGAAAAGCTGAACACATTTATGTGAAAGGAATTTATTGCAAAATAAATATCACATAGAATAGCTTTAAAGGGATGGTAAAGCAGATTTGAATTTCACAAGTATATAGACAGCCTCCAGCAGGGCTAGGAAGGAGGTAGAAATAGTTGACCAGTTTTCACTGGTGATGCATGCACTGGGTGAATAATTCACAGCTGTTTGGCTTCTCCTTTGTCATTCATTGAAAATTCAAGTGCTAAATATGCAACTGTCCAAACTCAGGTTATATGCCAAATCTTGGTTTTACTGAGAATTGATATTTGGACTTTAGATTACTTTAAATATCACAGAATATGTATGTATTGGATTTTCCTCAGTCCACAATGAAGCATAAAAAAGAAATGTGTGATTTCATGAGAAAATATATACATAATTATATATCATATATATACATATATACACATATATAAGTGTGTTATTTTCTCTTTTTACTATCACAATTTAGTCATAAGCTCTATCTTGTTCAATGTCCCAATTCCAATATAATAGACACTGCTTGATATTTAGTAAACATTTAATTCACTTACTGATCTATTAATAGACACCTCTAAAATTAAATAAGAAACTTTATATTCATTAATTTTAAAACTCAAAGAATGATTTTTATCTTGTTCACGTTTTGGTTTAATATGACTAAATGATCAAAATATCAGTATTATAGACATTTTAAAGTTAATTTTAACATTTCAATAATTGAGAAGAAAAATAACATAAATTGACTGGAAAAGTAGAAAATGAACTCAGGCATGTCTGTAACAGATGGTGAAAACAAACTCATCATTGTTACCATTTTATCATTTCTCATCAAATTCATTATTGACTCTAACACTTGTATTTTCATCATGTTTGTCAAAATAGTGAGAGAAGTGCTTTGTTCATTACTCCAGGGAGAGAAAAATAAATGCTTTTGATAATCTTCCCATTCAAAGCATGGGATCTGATTACTTATAGATACAGAAAATTTCTATTCATATATCTGGGCAAACAGTATGTAATGTTGTGAATAGACTTAGAAATAAAGAGGTGTGTGCCTTTTTTCAATGGCAAAATAAGTGTGTCATATGTATGAGGACCCAGGTTTAAATTCCTTGTCTCCAAAAATTAATTATAGTTAGTACACATACACACACACACACACACACACCCCAGTATGTCCCTTCTCATGCGCTGTGTGCGCACACGTGTGTGCGTATACACACACACACACACACACGTGAATCAAAATGTAGTTTTCATGACAGGCTCCTCCTTAAACTTAATGTCCATACACTCATGGTGTCAAACTATTTGAAAGTATGAGCTCGAAAGTATGACCTTAACAATCAATTTAGAGTTTCCTGACAATGATCACCGAAAAAATAATCCTCAGGAAACTCCCTTCCTTTCTAAGCAAGATTAATCAATTAAGGAATTTTATGAATTTTATCCCCATATTTGTTTTCATTAACTATTTCTATGTTTCACAGGGAAGGTCACCCAAGAGATACTCAGGTGTCCAGGAAGTCAGTCCCTGTGTCACTATACAAATGAGGCCAGTGGTTCTATTACTGGTCAGGTCCTTTGGTGTGGACACCACCAAGGTTACCCTGCCCATGGTACACAATGGGACTTCCGGGACCACACTTGGTGTTGCTCAGAGGACTTGAAGAGACAAACTGAACAAAATTAATAAGGCTGTGTGGTGCTGGGAATCAAACCCGTCATTTGCATACAAGCTACGTACCCTAATTCCTGGCCCCTAATAGTTTAATAGCAGCAGGCAATCTGAGACAATAAGAAATCTTCTCTTGCATATAATACTATAGTTTTTGTATCTAAATAATATGCTTCATAAGATTCAACAAATGCTTTTCATTGGCTGTATCATATTTCTCAAAACAACTTTTTTTTGAAAGAAATTTTAAAAGTCATTTTGTATATCCCTGTGACTTCCTGCAGTATGCTAAATGCTTGGTATTAAGAAGTAATGTTAGTCTGGCTGGTTCCATGCTGCTCTCCAAAGCCAAAACATCATTACAGATGAAGCAGAGTTTTCCCATACCATTATGATTACTAGAGGCAAATCCTTCCTGCAAAATTATTTAACATATTGTCTTTTCCTCGTCATTTTAAGTGTACTACAATCTGGTAGTGAAGGTTTTGTCACACTGTCAGCAGTATTTTATTGCTTCCATCTAAATTTAGCCACTTACACATAACTGAATTTTTTTCCCCAAAATATAAATAGGTGACCCTGCATCTCACCCAGACAAGACCCTGAGTGGCCACCTCAACAGCTCCTCCACTCCTGAACGGCCATGATCCCAGAGGCACACAAACCAATTTTGGAACACAGCGGCTGTTGGCAGAAATGCTCCTGGACTGTGAAGTAAGCTATTGCCCTGTGCCGCCCCAGGAGAGGAAGGGTTTTTGTCCCTCAGCCTTTTCCCCTTTATGGCAGCATGGCAACCGCCACCTTTCAGAGCCAATTGGACAGAGAGGTAGGAGCTTGCAGTGATGGGGTTCACGGGAAATCTCACAATGGGGAGGGGCAGAACCGGTCCTGCTCTCCGCCCAGACAAGACCCCAAGCAGCTGCCCATGAAAAGCTTCTCCGCTCCTGAACAGCCATGATCCCAGAGGCACACAAACCAATCTTGGACCCCAGCAGCTGCTGGCAGAAATACCTCTGGACTTATTTACTAAATACCAGAATTCCAAAATCGTATGGCCACTGTTGCAGTCATGCAACATCATATGCTCTTTATTATCAGCAATAGAAAGCAAATTAACTAATGATGCCTTTTCGGCAGGTCTGATTGTTGAGGGAAAATTCCAAATAATAATAGAAGTTTTTTTGTCAAAATAGAATGCAATGCAAGTAAAGAGAGAGTAAAGTGAAAATCATCTGCCACACAGGCAGGGGGTGGGGTGCGTGTGATGGGGGGTATACTAGGGATCTTGGTGGTGGAACATGTGCACTGGTGAAGGGATGAGTGTTTGATTATTATATGACTGAGACTTAAACCTGAAAGCTTTGTAACTATTCTCAAAGTGATTCAGTTGAAAAAAATAAAAGTAAAAATAAATAAATAAAATACAAATAGGTCCAGAGCAATAGTACACTGGATAAGGTGCTATCCTTGCACTGGGCTGATTGAGGGTAGATAACCAGTACCCCAGATGGTTCCCCAGGTTTCCAGGAACCTTTGCTGAATGCAGAGCCAGGAGTAAGCCCTATGTAAATCAAAAGTAATGAAAACAAATATGCATTGCTAATGTTGTGTATTGCTAATAATTTTCCAAATAAATACTAGCTATATTTTCTAAAATTACATTAATTTTCACTTAATTAGAAAAGATGGTGGTCAGAAGTAAACATCCACACTTTTTGTAAGGGGATATAAAAAGGATTTTGTCTTGCTGAAGTCAGTCATGTTTCTGTAAAACGGAGATGGCAGAAATTTTAAAAATCAAAGAGTTTAACACAACAAAATCCAAAGATATATTACTGTAATACATGCTGAGGAATGACTTAAGGAAAATATTGAAAGTCTTTATTTTTCTGGGAGACAACTCCCAGAATGACCAGCAACTGGGAGCTCTTGGGCACTATTGCAGCAACGTGGGAAGACGCTGTCCTTGACAACATTGACAAGGAATACGATCGACTGGTTCAGCACCTTTATGTCTGTGCGAAGAATGCCAAGAGTGAGAAAGCCACAAATAGACACCTGTCTTCGGAAACTCTCGAGCTCATTGGTCAACGTGGTTTGGCACAAGCCTCAGGCAACCACAAGCTAATGTCCGAGCTCACAAAGCTGTGCAGAGATGCGATAAAGGAAAACCTCAAAGAGAGAAGAGCACAGTGTTGGCCAGTGCAGCAGAAGATAGGAAAAGAATTCACAACGCTCGCCTGTCCTTCGCCAATTACAAGACCAAGATGACTGCCCTTTGACGTCCCGATGGATCTATCACATCCTCCAGAAAGGCAATGGAGAAAATTATTCACGACTTCTACTCGGATCTCTTTGACAGCCACGTCCTCCTGCCCACATACCAAATTCCGAAGGATGAATATGTTGTTCCCAACGTTCTCCCTTCTGAAATCCGACACACCATTTCGCTGGTAAAGACGTGAACAGCACCTGGTCCGGATAAGTTCAGACCTGAACACCTGAAGAATCTGCCGCCAGTACTCATCAATACACTGGCCTGACTCTTCACACACTACCTGTCTGAATGCAAGGTTCCGTCCCAGTGGAAAACCAGTAGGACTGTTTACTGTTGTACAAGAAGGGAGACATCCACGACATTGGCAACTATCGCCCAATCTGCCTGCTGTCTGTCATCTACAAGTTGTTCACTCGTGTCATCCTGAATAGAATAGGCAGAACAGTGGACGAAGGACAACCATGTGAGCAAGCCAAGTTCTGAAGGGGATTCAGCATGATAGACCATATCCGCACAGTGACCAAACTCATTGAAGTTTCGCGAGAGTTCAAGATGCTACTCTGTCTAACGTTCATTGACTTAAAGAAGGCCTTCGATTCTGTTGACACTGAGGCAGTCATCGAAGCCCTGGCCAAACAGGACATTCAAACTCAGTATATCAAAATCCTCTGCAAGCTGTATTGTGGATTTACCACCAGGATCTCACCATTCTACAAGGAAGTGATCATTGATGTAAAGAGAGGGATGCAGCAGGGTGATACCATTTCACCTAAACTCTTCAGTGCCGCCCTTGAGAACATCATGTGATGACTGGAATGGGAAGGAATGGGAGTGAAGATAGATGGTCAGCAATTACACCACCTCTGCTTTGCTGAGGACATCGTTCTCATAACACCAAACATTAGCCAAGTGGCACAAATGCTGACCGACTTTGACCAAGATTGTAGAAAGGTCGGATTGCAGCTGAATCTCAACAAGACTATGTTCATGAAAAATGAACTGGTCCCTGAAGCTTCGTTTGCTCTCAATGGAACGAACTCCTCCGAATGCAGCAGCTATGTTTACCTGGGTCGAGAAATCAACATGAGGAATGACTTGGTGCCAGAACTGCGCAGGAGGAAGAGAGCAGCGTGGAATGCATTCAAGAGCGTCGAAGAGGTGGTTAAGAACGAAAAACCTCAGACTCCGGGCACATCTTTTCGATTCCACCGTTCTTCCTGCACTAACATATGCCTCAGAGACCTGGGCCCTACGCGAACAGGATGAGAATGCTATTAGGGTATCCCAAAGAGGAATCAAAACACCTATGATGGGAATATTATGTCTCACTCAAGTGAGAGAAGGAATCCAGAGTTTTGACCTCTGTCGACGTCAAAAATCAGGGATGCTGTCTCGTTTGTCAAGGCATCAAAAATCAGATGGGCCAGTAATGTAATGCTATTCAGAGACAACCACTGGACTAGACCTGTTACCGACTGGATTCTGCGGGACGTCAGAAGACCTCCTGGCCACCCACCAACTAGATGGTCAGATTTCTTCGTCAAATCTCTGAATGAACGATTTGAGTCTCTTCCTGTTCCTGGAGCGAGCAGATATCATTGGGCTGCACTAGCTCGAGACAGGGACAAATGGAGACGTTACTGACTCCTGCTTGAGCAAATCGAAGATCAATGGGACTACAAGTGATACAAATGAATCATATATTGTTAAACTATGATGATTCTGTAAGAGCAGATTCTTCTATATATAGCAAAAATACTGCAATTTAAATTGTACTATGATCTTTAATCCGTGGTCAAGTGTTTCTGGACATGTTTATTGTTGACAGCATTTGGAGTGACAGAGTGCACAGCACAAATGAAGTGTCTCTTGCGCTCACACTCAGGACTGCAGTGAAGTCCTGTCAAAATCACCTGGGTTTCACTGCACATTTGATTTTGAATAAAGTTTTGCTCATTGTGTCTTCAGAAACTTTTTACTGTTGTTAGAACTTTTTCAACCCTGCATTCAGGCGCCTAAATAAATAAAGTCACTTTAGGTAAAGTGACTTTATTTCAAATAACCATGTTTTTTGCTAATCACCTAGTACCACCCTCAATTTGCAACAGAAACATTCTTCTTGTAGCTTCTTCAACTTACTTGGTAGACAGCTACTGTGTTCTATAATAATAATAAAAAAAGTATTTTTAAAATTTGGGACTTGTGTTCTGACAGAAGACATAGTGGAAATATAGTAAAAAGCATTAGGTAGAACTAGATAAATGTATTCCTCATCCCACAAGTACAGAGGGATTAGATTAATGTTATTTCTCTTGATAGAAAAACATTATGAAGTTTGCATCCATTTTTACTAAAATTTCCCACACTAATAGAAAGGAAGAATCATTCACATTCTAAAAGCATTCTGAATTGCCTTCTATTACTCTCTTAAGAAAGCTAGTAATCTATTAATTTATGAAGACTTGTGCCAAGTAAGAGCTACTATATGTATACCAATGCCATTTAAAATTAGTCAATTTCTTTTTGAGTTTGCTATAACTTAATTCATTTTGTTTTGACATATACTTCGGATTATTCTTTGCCAATGTGAATAAGAAATCCACATGTGAGCCATGTTGGCAGTAACTTACCAAAAATGAGTCCCTACTTTAAGCTGCCAGTGTGAAATACTTAATAACAACCACCCAAGCTCATGTTAATCATGTAAAATGATCGTTGACAAAACATGACAATGGTTCTATGATAAAGGCTCTATTCTTTACACACAGTTTCTCTAGTGAATTCACAACTTGTCCATT
The DNA here is from genome assembly GCF_027595985.1 of Sorex araneus. NCBI lineage: Eukaryota > Metazoa > Chordata > Mammalia > Eulipotyphla > Soricidae > Sorex > Sorex araneus. The sequence goes on along the minus strand of NC_073302.1, from coordinate 265,898,210 downwards.
TTCTGAGTGGTTTTACATTTTTTTTTAAGTGAAAGAAGGTGAGGATAATATTTTATTAAAAAAACAAAAGCAAAAGACGTTTTCAGGTCTAGAGACATACCTCAACCGATTGAGCACATGTTTTACATTTAAAATGCTTGGGTTCATGGGGAATATCCATGCTGGCACTGTATAGTACCTGAGCACAGCCAGCCGAAACTACCATAAACTATAAAAGCTGTTTATGAGGCTTGCTTTATCTACAAAGACACAATTCAAAGGTAGAGAGACAAATAATTTACAGGTATACAATAACTCAAACAACTTTAAGTGATTATCATGTCAAAATTGACTTAAGAAATAGTCTGAGGGTCAGATTATTTCACAATGATAAATTCATCATTAGGTGTACCTGATTCAATTTAATTCATCAATAGTTGTGCCAGTCCTCAGTTAGCAAGAGCCCCTAATAACAAATAGTAATAGTTTAAAAACACGTGAAAATAAAATGAAAAGTTACGATGCTTAAGATAAATTTATGCATTTTATATGCCGATATTTAAGAATAAGTACTGAATTGAATAATCTAGCTATTGAATTTAAAAAAGCCTGAAGACCATGTACACCTGAGAGGGCCACAGTGATTATTGAACCATATTAGCAGGTTGACTAAGTGCTTCCTGGAGTGAACATGAGTCACCTAAGTACTACTTGGGAGTTCCCCAGGTACAAAAAAAAGCAATGAAGAAGAACAAAAGCATATTTACTTCCAATAAAAAGTTGAAGTGAGAAGCTAAAAATAAGTGAAAAATGAACACAATAAAATAATATATGAAATATATCAGTTTTTATATAAAAATATATAAAATATGTACATGATTACACAGAACAAATCAGATCAAATATTATTCTTTAAAAATATATAAAATGCATCAATCTATAATCAAATGTATTTGCACACATTTAAAGTCAGAGACAGACACCAGCACATATTTTACTCTTATTAAAATTTTCGAAAAACTATATTAATTACTATATTTGACATATTATAATGTCTGAAATAAAAGTTAACTCATAAAGAAATATGTTGTAAATGTTTACATATAGTTTGTTACACTGCTTTCATCAAATATTGTCCTAATATATGTTTCAAATTATTCCATGTTAATGGAAAAATTTTGCTTGCATTTTTACCGTATATATTTTGTTTGTTTTATCTAAAATTCATGATTGAAAATATGCATTTGGTACAAACATTCCTCTACATATCATTTTTACATCCTAAATTTTCCTATTGTGAAATTTAGAATGACTTTGTTAGTATGCCAATATACTTTCTTTAATGTAATGTGGTTTTGAAATTTTTAATTGCAAATCTGTGCTTAAATTAATATCTTTAACTTGTATGTTTTAAATGGTAAACCTCCAATTAGTATACAAGACAGATGGTCATTTGGCAGTATACTGAGGTTATTATTCAAAAACTCTGAACATCTTACTTTGATTCCTTTCTGTTATATCCTTCTTCTTATAGAAGATCAGAACATGTCATGAAGTGCATGATGATTTTGGGCATATGGTATATATCTGTCCATTTTTAATGAAGTCCAAGAGTTCAATAATTGTGTTTGAATGCTTCATTTAATGCCAAATTTAAATGCTATAATATTCATTTTTTGTATTTCATAATTATGAAGTTATTTTAGGAACTGACCCTTTGAATTAGTTTCCAATAAAACTCTGCTATTCTGGAGGAATGATGAAAATTGTTTTATTTAATCCTGAAGATAATAAAGTCAACTATTTTGGGTACATAGACTGTTTTTGTAACTTATTTGTTGTTGGAAACTTTGGTTGTAGCTTAGTAAGCCATTTAGTAATAACTCGTAGAATAATGTTGTATCACTTGTCTTTCTGTTGATCTTTGATTTGCTTGAGCGGGTGCCAGTAACATCTCCATTTGTCCCTGTTTCGTGCTAGTGTATCCCAATGACATCTGCTCGCTGCAGGAAAAGGAAGGGCCTCAAACCATTCATTCAGGGTTTTAACGAAGAAGTCTGACCATCTCAGTGTGGGCGGCCACTGGGTCTTTTGATGTCCTGTGGAATCCATTCTGTAACAGCTCTAGTCCAGAGGTTGTCTCGGAATCGCATTACATGTCTGGCCCATCTGATTTTTGATGTCTCGGCAAATGAGACAGTGTCCCTGATTCTTGACTGTCAACGAAGGTCAGAACTCCGGATTCCTTTTCTCACTTGAGTGAGACATGATACTCCTAGCATAGCTCTTTTGATTCCTCTTTGGGGTACTATAATAGCGTTCTCATCCTGTTTGTGTAGGGCCCAGGTCTCTGAGACTTACGTTAGTGCAGGAAAAAAAGTGGAATTGAAAAGATGTTCCCGGAGTTGAAGGTCCTTCGTCTTCTTAACCACTTCTTCAATGATCTTGAAGGCGTTCCATGCTGCTCTCTTTCTCCTGAGCAGTTCTGGCACCAAGTCGTTCCTCATGTTGAGTTCTCGACCCAGGTATACATAGCTGCTGCATTCGGAGATGTTTGTTCCATTGAGAGCAAATGCATTGTCTTCTTGAGGTTCAGCTGCAGAATTATGTTAGTGATTAAAATAATGAATTTGCATTATTGAAGTAAATTATTAAAAATAAATAATTAGTACATCATTATTACTGTTAATACACTATTCTGTTAACTGCTTTATCATTATCTCACCAATACAATAATTTAATGAATTTTTAGTTGGTTAAAAGTATATATTTGTTTCAGTTATATGGACAACACTCTTAGTTATTCAGTATTTTCAACACTTTGGTAAGTTATCTTAAATTAAGGTGATAGCTTTGTTTTTTTCTAGTGATTATATAGCCCTATGCATCAGTGACTATGAAACTCTTTGAGGGGTTTATCATACTTACATATATTCAGCCCATCAGAAGACTAATTCACTAAGTAGTTTAGGTTGTTTATTAAATAGCCAAATGAACAAAATCAACTGGATGTCAGTATTCTGTGCCACCAGAGGACACTGCTAAAAGGAGTCATGTCATTGTTTCATGGCCATGGGTTCTGTCATAAACATGCTAATTCTAGGCTACAGTGAATGGAGGAAATCCACATTTACTGCTAATCTTGACATATTTCTTGGAGAATTAAGGGCATCTATTGAGTCCTGGATGGTAATGTACTTCTTTTTTTGGTGAATGCTTCAAGGGCACCACTAATTATTTGCTTTATTCCTGATGAGAGTAAAGTCAAACATCTTGGGTTCATAGACTATGCTTGTGACTTATTAGCTATTTGAACCCATGGTCATTTAACGACATTTACACACACCTTTCTTTTGGTGTAAAATAAACAAAACATTTAGAATATTATTTTCTATTGACATCTGATTTGTATTACAGGTTGCTTTATCTCCATTACCATCAGCAGCAGCAACATTGTCATCAGGAACTTTATCATTGTAGCATTCGGTTCCACCAGGCACATATATTGATACCGTTTAATCATCATATCATTACTTTGTTGGTCACGAATCACGAATCATGAAATCCTGTTAATCACCGATTTCTCGGGCAGGCTCAGTAACCTCTCATTTCGTCCTTTCCCTGAGATCTTAGAAGTCTGTCTCGACTTGGCCCTCCCAACGATGTTGCACTGGGGGGTCTTCAGGGTCAGGGGAATGAGATTCAGCCTTGTTACTGGATTTTGCATATGAATACACCATGGGAAGCTTGCAAGGCTGTCCCATGTGGGTAGGAAGGGAGAAGGCTAAAGATATCTCTTCTGAGAGCTTGCATTTAAGTCTCTCTCTGGATGTTGGCCGTTGATGGGATTACACACACCTGGGTTCCTCTGCGGGTACCTTCATGCATGAGGCCTTTCCAAACGTGTGGAGAGGGACCTCCAGCATGGCTGTAGCTAGGTTCCAGTGGTCTTCAGCCACCGGGAGCTCTGCTCAGGGTGGGGAGGGAAGCTGGAGCCCATCCCCTCCGAGGGGCCCAAGGGAAGGCAGCCAGGCATGCAGGCAAGAGATTTTGTTGGTTAGTATGTCTAATATAAGTAGCCTATAGGTGAGAGCAGTAAGTCACAAAATATGAATGTTAATAATTGGTCCTTGTTTTCAAAAAATATAGTTTTATAAAACTCCTCAAATTTTATGATCTCTCAAACCTACCTTCAGATAACATCACTTAAAAGCTATTGCTCTGTTGTTAACTGTAATCATGCAGATTAGCTATTGTGGTATAAATCACATTTTTTTCTTCTCTGTGGTCTAGAAAATAAAATCAGATAGAGGTCAGCCTGAAAGGCATTTATCCTATTTTTACTTTTGTTCTGCTTATGTTATTTTTTAAACTTTGCTTTAATCAAATTGTGTTCAGTATTTATCCTATTGACAAAGTAGAAATCTCTTATTAAAATAAAATTAAAAAAAACCTTTGTGGGGTCAGAGCAATAGTACAGCACATAGATGCTTGAATGTTTTGAATTTAGCAGACCCAAGTTTAATTCCTGGAGCCTCCATGATACCCTGAGCTTGTCAATAGGGATCACTGAGTGCAGAGCCAGGAGTAACCACTGAGCACTGCCAGGTATGGACCCAAATCAACTAATCAAAACTAATCAAGAAAATAAAAACTACCTTTTGCTATAATTATAAATGTTACTAAGACTATTAAATGTACTGTCTGTAGCACTGTTGTCCCTTTATTTGTCAATTTGCTCGAGCAGACACCAGTAACATCTCCATTGTGAAACTTGTTGTTACTGTTTTTGGTATATGAATATGCCACAGGAAGCTTGCCTGGCTCTGCCTTGCAGGTGGGATACTCTCGGTAGCTTGCCGGGCTCTCCGAGAGGGACGGAGGTATTGAACCTGAGTCAGCCGCGTGCAGGGCAAACGCCATACCCGCTGTGCTATTGCTCCAGCCCAAGACTATTAAATACACTGATTTATTATATTCACATAAATATTCATGCAAAATTTTCTGTTTCTTAACCCCTTCTTCTGTTTTCAGCAATATCTTCATTTCACTTATTGATAAGTTTAAATTAATTGGCCTTCCATATGTCTTTTGAGGAATTTTTTTTTCTCAGTTTTGGGGATTAAAAATAATTCCTCTTACTAATATGTAGATTGGCCTAGTAAAGAAGTGAAACTTACCCTTTTCCTCCATTCTTTAAAACACCTTAGTATGTGATAGGATAAACTTTACCATAAAGCATATTGGAAAAAATATTCTAAATTAATTTTATATTATAATAAGATTCTGAAACATGTATCCATTATTAGGCCAATTGAATTATTTTAAACATTTTAACTCATAGCACAAGTTCACAAAATCAGCCTCAGGCACTGAAAAACTTAAAAGCCTATCTGATAGTGTTTTTTACAAATATTCTTTGAATTTTATGACTTGTCTCCCACATGAGGCGTAATAGTTTCAATGTCCTAATTAGTACTTGTGTATATTGCTATTACTTTGTCTCTTTAATCACATTATTAAGACGGTTATGGAGATTCCTTATAGAATCACACTTTATAATAGTGTTTCTAATTTGAATATGTCCTTTTTTATGTTGTCTGATTCTGAAACATCATAAACTCTTTTTATGGGTCCTTTGATAGTAGTCACTTTCCTTCTTTATGCTTGATTAGACCATACAGTACTATGTAATAAAGAAATTTCCTGAAGCTTTATAGTTCTAGGACGAGAAAAAAAAACAGTGAAAAATTCTTTTCCTTTGTGAGTTTTATACTAGACAAAACCAAGTATTTTTTTTTAAGACCAGTACTGGTCTTTGATTTGCTTTATTGGAATTTATCAAGGTATTCCTATGAATTAATATTTCTCTTTTTTTTTCTTTTTGGGTCACACCCGGTGTTGCACAGGGTTTACTTCTGGCTCTGCACTCAGGAATTACTCCTGACCTGGCGGTGCTTGAGGGACCACATGGAATGCTGGGAATTGAACCCGGGTCAGCCGCGTGCAAGGCAAATGTCCTACCTGCTGTGCTAGTGCTCCAGCCCCAATATTTTTCTATTTTAATAAACGTACTTGTGTTTTTGAAATCTCATAATTCTCTTCTGAAATATTAAAATTGTATAAGCCACATATATCTTCTAAAATACTATAAGCATATTAACAAGCAAGTAGCATAATAGGGAGGATGAATATATAACTTTCTAAAGGTTCCTGAAATGATATTTAATAATTGCATCAAGTTATATCTTTCTGACTTCTTGACCATCATTTTCCTTGTAAGGGGTATACTTAGAGAATTGAAGATAGACACATTTCATAAGAACATCATTAAGTGTCTACTCATATGAATATGCAGCATGTTTAATTCACCTTTCCCAATATAAAAGCTAGTCTTTAATTTAAACTTTTGAAAATACAGCCAGTCAGTAAAATAGGCCTAATATATATATAGTATATGTATATATGCATATACATATATATACATACATATTCATACATATATGAAGGTGGAATCATGCATATACATATATGTATATGCATATATACAATATACACGTAAATATGCATATATGAATATATACAATATACATAAATATACATATACATGCGTATATGTGTATCCATATACACAGCAAAACTTGCTGAGCATAAAGAACTTAGCTCTGTTCTCTTTGTCTTCTGTTGCATTGTTTTGAATAGACTTTGACACAAGTCACCATATTTAGCAAATAAAAATGTAGAATACCTGGTTACATTTGCATATTTGATAAGCAGCAGATAGTATACTTTCTTTCCTTTGAAATATTTATGACACACACACCAAAATGTATATTTGTTGTTTCTCTGAAATGTAGATTTAATTAGACAATAGTAATCTTAGCTAAGCACAGAAAGAGCATAGAGTAACTTCGCTACTTATATTCTGAAGGTGGAATCATGAAAGTAGAGACAAAACTGCTGTATAAGTGCTCTCTTGTATGCAAAGATAGCAAATTATATTTTCTACTCTATTTACACTTAGCAAACACAATTTAGAATATGGTCAAAACTTTGGCTTTGGTCTAAAAAAAACATCAAAATAGAAGCTTGGAAATCTAAGGCAATAACTTTCATTACTTGTACTTAAAACAAAGATGAGAAAAATTATATAACTGGGATGCATTAGAAAAACTTCTGAATCTGTACCGGACTTGCTGAGCTTTAGCTGAATGGGGTCTGGAAAGACTGTCCAGCAGACAGGCCACTTTTCTTGCACATGGCCTATTAGATTCTATCCAGGTCACTACGTTTGGTCCCGGGGCTGCCAGGAGCAATCCCAGAGCTGGGCTAAACCCTGGGCACCACTGGATGTGACCAAAAAAAAAAACAAAACTAAAGAAACTTTTCATTACAAAAGGACAAGCTAACTAGTTAGCCAAGAATAAGAAATGCCCAAAGGCTGGAGCTGGAGCTATAACACAGAGGGTAGGGGGTTTGCCTTGCACGCGGCAATTCCCAG